>NC_084526.1:11777807-12075307 GCF_024500275.1 Phycodurus eques | reverse complement strand
AAAACATAAATTTTGTCATAAAGATAGGTAAAAGTTCAATGGCTGGGAGGTACATTTGTTTACCGATACAGAGCTTGTTTGATACTGGAACAAAATAATTTTTGTAACAGTTGTGCCTGGACAGGGGGAGCCTGTACCTCCTTCCAGAGTTTCGAAGAATAAATTCAGTTTTCGCACATGAGTACTGTCTGATAAAATGGCCATTGCTTGCCTGATAGCCCCCGGCTCAAAAACAGTCTTGTACAGTACATGAAAGCGATACTTGAGTGAAAGTATGAGTACAGTAATATATAGTATAGTTATTAGAAAACAACTTTGGTGGAAGTAAAAGTCACATTGTAGAGCATTTCTTAAGTAAAAGTAAAGTATCTGACACACTTGGGTATTGGAAGTAAAAGGGTTTTAAAAAATTGAGTGCTTAGAATTTTTATATTTTATTTACTTACATTTTGTTTTTATGTATTTAGTTTACTTCAGTGGTGTAGTTAAATATCTGCATTTGGGATAAGACTGGCCATCATGCAACACTGGTGTGTACACATTTTTACACCCTTTGTGGAACAAAAACATTTTTAATTGGCTGTACACATTGCTTCAGTGTACAGCCCACATAGTCAATTTTATTTTAAAAAGTATTTACATATTTTGACATCAATTGTTTCATACTTTTTAGGAAGAATTCACTTCAGAAGCAGACTATGTGGAAGAGGACAAGGCAGCTTCCAAAATCAGAAAAACTGCCAAGCGAAAAGCCAAGTATGATTATTTTATACTATTTTATAATTTATATAAAATTGTCAAAAGTCAATAGTGGTAGTAAGTATAGGGGCAAATGGAAATTTATTTTCACATTTTATAAATGTATGCCGCCATCTAGTGGTTGTGAAAAAGCTGTACACTTTCATTCCAGAATGCCACCGCCACCTAGTGGTTATAAAAAGTGTAGCCTACACCTTCATTCCAATAGGACAGGGGGTACTTATGACTGCATATATATACCGTTGTGCTCATAAGTTTACATATCCTGGCAGAATTTTTTTAAATATTTTTTATTTTTTTTATATGACTGATAACTGAAAAATAACCATAATTAATTTCTTTATGGTTATGTTTTGTTGCATGATAATGCTTTTCTGAAATGCTTGACCGTTTAATTTGAATCCCATTAAAATAAAATTAAATATGTTTTGCCAGGCCCTTCATGTAGTCTATAAAGAATTGTACCCATGTTGCAAATTCTGCCTGGGTAATCAAACATATGAGCACAACAGTATGTTTTGTAATTTACTAAATAAAAGTAGGGCTATGAATTTCAAAATATGAGCCAAGTCAATAAAAAAGAATTACGTGTTCAAATAAAGTGCTTAACTTCAGAATAATTCTTTGAAAAAAACTAACAAAATACAGATACATTGTTTTGATCATATGGGTAGAAGCAAAATCATGCATTGTAAAAATGCATTATACATATGTAGAAGGGTTTCCCAGAATTTTGAGGTCAACTTTGGGGTTGCGTATTATTCATGGGTGCGCATTATACACGAGAACTTACGGTATTTGACTTAAAGTCAACCATACCAAATACACTGGTGGTGCCTTGACTTGCATGTTTATATTGTTCCGTGACCACGCTCCTAACCCTAAACACTTGTCTCCAAACATCTTTCCCCATTGAAACGAATGGAAATGCCATCATTCAATTACAGCTCCCCAAATAATTTTACTTTATTTTTTTAAAAAAAGGAAAAAAAAACACATTACATAATTAAGTATAATGTAAAGAATTCAAGATAATTATATGGGCATTGTGCTGCTCTTTCTGGTATGTACACCGTAGGCACTATGGGGGAATCGCACACATGCATCCTACACAAAGATTTGATTATGAAACAAGAAGACAATGACAACTAAGCTGCAATAATATTTATCGTTTTTCGCAGAGGATAAAGAATAGATGCCTGTGAATGCTGTTATATGCTCAGTCTGCATGTGTCGCTACCTTTTGTGTTCAAATATAAGTTGCTTAAAATTTTAGAACTACCACAACATCAATGATAGTTTCATTAACTAGCATTCTTTGCATTTTGCTTGCAACTCGGGACATAAAAATCGGCCGAGCGACAACTTATATTATGAAGAACTCTTAAGTTATCTCACTTATAAGGTCAAGGTACCACTATATGCAGAAATTAAAATGGCATCTGTCGAGTCCGTATTTTAATCCATCCATCCATCCATTTTCTACCGCTCGGGTCGCGGGGGCAGTAGCTTTAGCAGGGACGCCAAGACTTCCCTCTCCCCAGCCACTTCATCCAGCTCTTCCGGAGGGATCCCGAGGCGTTCCCAGGCCAGCCAAAGGGGTCGTCCCAGGGGTCTCCTCCCGGTGGGACGTGCCCGGAACACCTCACCAGGGAGGCGTCCGGGAGGCATCCGAATCAGATGCCCCAGCCACCTCAACTGGCTCCTCTCAATGCGGAGGAGAAGTGGCTCTACTCTGAGATCCTCCCGGATGACCGAGCTTCTCACCCTATCTCTAAGGGAGAGCCCGGACACCCTGCGGAGGAAACTCATTTCGGCCGCTTGTATCCGGGATCTCGTTCTTTCGGTCACGACCCACAGCTCATGACCATAGGTGAGGGTAGGAACGAAGATCGACCGGTAAATTGAGAGCTTCACCTTTCGGCTGAGCTCCTTCTTTACCACAACGGACCGATACAAAGTCCGCATCACTGCAGACGCTGCACCGATCAGTCTGTCGATCTCCCGTTCCATTCTTCCCTCACTCGTGAACAAGACCCCATGATACTTGAACTCCTCCACTTGGGGCAGGATCTCATCCCCGACCTGGAGAGGGCACGCCACCCTTTTCCGACTGAGGACCATGGTCTCAGATTTGGAGGTGCTGATTCTCATCCCAGCCGCTTCACACTCGGCTGCGAACTGCTCCAGTGAGAGTTGGAGCTCACGGCTTGATGAAGCCAACAGAACCACATCATCAGCAAAAAGCAGAGATGCAATACTGAGGCCACCAAACCGGACCCCCTCTACACCTTGGCTGCGCCTAGAAATTCTGTCCATAAAAGTTATGAACAGAATTGGCGACAAAGGGCAGCCTTGGCGGAGTCCAACCCTCACCGGGAACGAGTCTGACTTACTGCCGGATATGCGGACCAAACTCTGACTCCGGTCGTACAGGGACCGAACAGCCCGTATCAGGGGGTTCGGTACCCCACACTCCTGAAGCACCCTCCACAGGACTCCCCGAGGGACACGGTCGAACGCCTTCCACAAAACAAATGTAGACTGGTTGGGCGAAGTCCCATTCACCCTCGAGGACCCTGCCGAGGGTGTAGAGCTGGTCCACTGTTCCACGGCCAGGACGAAAACCACACTGCTCCTCCTGAATCTGAGATTCGAATTCCCGACGGACCCTCCTCTCCAGCACCCCTGAATAGACCTTACCAGGGTGGCTGGGCAGTGTGATCCCCCTGTAGTTGGAACACACCCTCCGGTCCCCCTTCTTAAAAAGGGGGACCACCACCCCAGTCTGCCAATCCAGAGGCACTGTCCCCGATGTCCACGCTATGTTGCAGAGGCGTGTCAACCAGGACAGCCCCACAACATCCAGAGCCTTTAGGAACTCCGGGCGAATCTCATCCACCCCCGGGGCCCTGCCACCGAAGAGCTTTTTAACTACCTCGGTGACCTCAAACCCAGAGATAGGAGAGCCCGCCTCAGAGAACCCACACTCTGCTTCCTCGTGGGAAGGCGTGTCGGTGGAATTGAGGAGGTCTTCGAAGTATTCTCCCCACCGACTCACAACGTCCCGAGTCGAGGTCAGCAGCGCCCCATCCCCACTATACACAGTGTTGGTGGTGCACTGCTTTGCTCTCCTGAGACGTCGGATGGTGGACCAGAATTTCCTCGAAGCCGTCTGGAAGTCTTTCTCCATGGCCTCACCGAACTCCTCCCATACCCGAGTTTTTGCTTCAGCGACCACCAGAGCTGCATTCCGCTTGGCCAGCCGGTACCCATCAGCTACCTCAGGAGTCCCACAGGCCAAAAAGGCCCAATAGGCCTCCTTCTTCAGCTTGACGGCATCCCTCACCGTTGGTGTCCACCAACGGGTTCGGGGATTGCCGCCACGACAGCCACCGACCACCTTACGGCCACAGCTCCGGTCGGCCGCCTCAGCAATGGAGGCGTGGAACATGGTCCACTCGGACTCGATGTCCCCAGCCTCCCTCGGAACATGAGCAAAGTTCTGTCGGAGGTGGGAGTTGAAACTACTTCTGACAGGGGATTCTGCCAGACGTTCCCAGCAGACCCTCACAATACGTTTGGGCCTGCCACGTCGGACCGGCATCTTCCCCCACCATCGGAGCCAACTCCCCACCAGGTGGTGATCAGTTGACAGCTCCGCCCCTCTCTTCACCAGAGTGTCCAAGACGTGTGGCCGCAAGTCCGATGACACGACCACAAAGTCGATCATCGAACTGCGACCTAGGGTGTCCTGGTGCCAAGTGCACGTGTGGACACCCTTATGCTTGAACATGGTGTTCGTTATGGACAATCCATGACAAGCACAGAAGTCCAATAACAGAACACCGCTCGGGTTCTGATCGGGGGGGCCGTTCCTCCCAATCACGCCCTTCCAGGTCTCACTGTCATTGCCCACGTGAGCATTGAAGTCCCCCAACAGAACAACGGAGTCCCCAGCGGGGGCGCTCTCCAGCACCCCCTCCAAGGACTCCAAAAAGGGTGGGTACTCTGAACTGCTGTTTGGTGCATAGGCACAAACAGTCAGGACCCGTCCCCTGACCCGAAGGCGGGGGGAGGCTACCCTCTCGTCCACCGGGGTGAACCGCACCGTACAGGTGCCGAGCTGGGGGGCAATAAGTATACCCACACCTGCTCGGCGCCTCTCACCGTGGGCAACTCCAGAGTGGAAGAGAGTCCAACCCCTCTCGAGAGGACTGGTACCAGACCCCAAGCTGTGTGTGGAGGCGAGTCCGACTATATCTAGTCGGAACTTCTCGACCTCACACACCAGCTCGGGCTCCTTCCCTGCCAGAGAGGTGACATTCCACGTCCCTAGAGCCAGCTTCTGTAGCCGGCGATCGGATCGCCAAGGTCCCCGCCTTCGGCCACCGCCCAGCTCACACTGCACCCGACCCCTATGGCCCCTCCCACAGGTGGTGAGCCCATGGGAAGGGGGACCCACGTTACCCTTTCGGGCTGTGCCCGGCCGGGCCCCATGGGTGCAGGCCCGGCCACCAGGCGCTCGCCTTCGAGCCCCACCACCAGGCCTGGCTCCAGTGGGGGGCCCCGGTGACCCGGGTCCGGGCAAGGGAAAACGAAGTCCATTGTTTGTCGTCATCATTAGGGGTCTTTGAGCCGTGCTTTGTCTGGTCCCTCACCTAGGACCTGTTTGTCATGGGTGACCCTGCCAGGGGCATAAAGCCCCAGACAACTTAGCTCCTAGGATCACTGGGACACACAAACCCCTCCACCACGACAAGGTGACGGCTCAAGGAGGGGTCCGTATCTTAAATTATTATATAATTATGAAATATGTTTATTTTTGATATTTAATAGTCATATTTACAAATGTATATGTATAAATGATATCTTTCAAAATTAAAACTGTTGCATAAAAAGCATTTTTTTCCTGCCGTTCTTGGCAACATTTCATTATTTTGTTTCTTTTCTCGTGCCGCCTTCTAATCCAGATCCGCCTTGGAGCCACTTCCAGCAGTCGAAGCAGATCTGATCTCACCACTGTCCAGCCCGGCCAATCAGGCCCCGCAAGCCCAGAAGAGGATAAAGGAAGCGGGCTCTCAGAGGTTGTCCATCATGAACTTGCGCCGTAAACGCATAATGGACAGCGTTTTCACCAAGCCCATCACACGCAGGAAGAAGCTCTGATGGAAAATGTATTCCGACTCTTTAAGTGATGCTCAGTGCATTTCGAGGAAGTTCATCAGTGGCCATTTTGATTGGGTTTGATGCTGGCAGCAGTCAGCTGCTAGTCATTTTACAGACGTTCTCATAAAAAATCAAGGGTGAAAAAAGTCAACTTGCCGCTTGTGAGGAGGCATTAAATCAGTGGTGTCCAAACTGCGACCCCTAGGCCATTTGGATCCCGTCATCCATTTTTCAGCGGCATGGCACGACATGGCTGCAATGGCAGTTAACAAAAAAGTGGGTTGAAGGGGGTGGAGTTTGGGTGTTGCAAAAAATGGGCTTGGGTGGAGTGTTACAACCCACATACCATGAATTTGGGGGGGGGGGGGGGGGGGGGACTACCAATACTGCCAAGTTGTTTGTATACAGTTGACCCTCACTTATTTGCGATTCATCACCCGCGGATTCACCTATTTGCAGATTTATTTTTTCATTTTTTTTTTTAAATATCCTTTGCCTTTGTTTTTCTTCTTGGAGTGTTTTTTGTTTAAAAAAATGCTTATTGGCAGTGAATCCCCGCTTCAAGAATACCACCCAAACCCATGCAATTATAATGGCCATCAATTAGTCACTATTGTTATTTTTTTGTTATTCACGGTCAGTCCCTCACGAATAGCGGGGGTCCCACTGTACTGTACACCTTTTCTAGATATGCAAATAAACTATTTACAATTAACATAGTAACAGCATTTCTCTTTAATAAATAATTCACATTTAGAATTAAAACTGGTTTCCTTTAGTCCGCTTACTACAGATTGCTCTTGCTCCTGTTGTAGGTCTAAATGTCGAGATGGGATTTGGTTGTTAGTCAGTGCAGGTGTGGATCTATTCCAGTGGGCCTTGCAATTTTTTAAATCCTCTTTGCCTTTTTCCCTTATAACAAAATATTTTCAAAATGGCCACAATATATAATTGCTTGATTTATTAATATTAGCGTGTTTAATAAACTCAAATCGCATTTCAAAGTGGCCCTTGCGTCCTTTTATATGGGGCCTTTGGGTGGAAAAGGTTTGGACACCCCTGCTTTAAATGCATTCATTCTCAAGTGTTTGTCGTTCAATTTTAAACAATGCCGTTCAGAAGAAAAGCAACCAATATTTTTAACAATTTGTGAAAAAATTTATTTGTTTTGTTTCAAATAAAGTTATAAATGTGAAAAAATGTTCATTAGGTTTTATCACATTGACATCTAATCTCACTGCTAGTCTTAAATTTTGAATTCACTGGTGTGGCGCACGACATGTTCATTGGTGCCAAAACATTTGGACTCGCTTCCTCCTGGGAATACTGTACAGTGTGCAAAGAAGAAAAACATATTTTGGATTTGGTGACTTGAGTGGGTTCATTGTATGGCTGATACATAGGCTGTTTTATGAAGTGTAGAATGTCTTATTTTTGATGATGACTGCTCTTTGATACATAGAGTAAAGATTGATGAACAATTGGATCTCTGCTGTGTATTCACCTCTAAAGCTCACCATGGATGTTTACTAGCGTTTCCATCTACCATTCATCCATTTTATGTAGCACTTGTCCACATTAGGTTCATGGATGAGTTGGAGCCTATCACAGCTGACTGGGTAAATTGCAGGGCCATCTACTTTCATTTTAACCAATCAGCAGCACTAGTAATTTTCTGTTTGGTAAGACTTTGGCTTTTTTTTTTTTTTTTTTTTTTTCCCCCCATCCAGATGACTGAAGATTTCACATCCTAGTACAGTATTTCCATTTGAGGGACTATGTACAATCAAAGTGTAGTAGGGCTATCCATTGAATCACTGCCATTTGCTTGTAACACAAAATGATTAGCATTCTTCCCCTCACCCCCAATTCGAAATCTGATAATTGAGTTCAATGAGTTACTCAAAGTGTGTATTTGCCTATCAAGCAACTTTTTTGTTTTTATTTTTTTTTTATTTTGTCATTTTAGTGTGCCGAAACTGCTCATTTGTGTAACACGACTGAAAGTTACCGGACTTGGTTTTTAGCTTGAAATATAGCCATATGGCATTCATGGGCACTGAACATGTTGCAGTGATTCAACAAAACATATTTTCAAAAGAAATAGTTTAGATGACTCTGAGATGTTGCAAAATATGAAACTCATGGCAAAATAAATGAGTGACTACTTTTGGCCTTCCCATGACCGAACTGAATGAAGCAACTAACAATGTAATTTGTGGAATAATCCAAAATGTTCAGAGGGGGTTATCTGGTGCTAGGACACATGCCATAGCACGCGGGCCTCCCCCCCCTTCCTGCGTGCCAGCAGAGTTCTTTGGTGGCACTATGGCTCCGTAAGGCTGAGTGCAACAGCTCCTTAATACATTTGCCATGCTTGGCAGAATATACTGTTTTTATCTCTCTCCATCGTTCTTCAGAATGCAACTTTAAGATACAACAACAAGATTGCATGAAAGTTAATTTTAAAAATATATTTTGCAGTTAATTTGATCGTGTATTTGTACATCTTATTTTCTCGGGAAGCAAATGGCACTGATAAGGTGGAATGTCCCAGTAAGTGATGTTGCATGTACATGAATAATTCACGGTGGCAGGCACGGTGAAAGTGAAGCCAGATCTACTGTTACACTTCACTAAAAAGCGGGCTACTATAATATAGGAGGAAACCCTTCAAAACATCCCACAAAACGAGTGTCGTGTACTGCCTACTATTTTAAGGCATCTCTCATTTGCTGCATATTGCAGTGTTTTGGTTGTGCAGCAGGACACAGGTTGTTTGTGCGTGTACTATGTCCTGCTTCAAAGCATCAGATATGCACGGGAGGGATTGTGTCAAAGTGGCCGTCAGAGTCCGACCGTTCAACAAGGTCAGTGTGTTTTCATTCTCTCTTACATAATTGTGATGTCATGTACTGTACTGGTTAGCATGCACTGTATGTCCATCCATGTTTCATAATCATATATGCTAATAAAACTGTTGCTGCGTTATTGTATTGGTATATGCATGTCAAAGCAAGAACACTTCAATAAAATCATAAAATAAGTTGTGACGCCCACTGGCGCCCCCTTTACGTTTCTGTCTTGAAAATAACAAATACAATTTCAAAATAAACTAAAGTAACGATGTTTGTCACTTGGCAAGTCGTGTCACATGACGTGGGGGCGCATTTTATGTCAGCGACAGGACAGGACAGGTGAATTTATTTACAATCCCCCCCCCCACCATGAAAAGGACAGCTCAGTCCTCAGGCGCACAGTTCCGCAAAAAAAGAAAAACGGAGGAGGAAAACAAGTCAAAATATGAAGGTAACGTTATGTCGTCATATTTTTAAAATATCGTGTTGTGTAAAGAACATGTTTTAGCTAGCTAGCTTGAAATAAAGTAACCATTAGCTTAATACGCTGATGTCGGGTGACCAGACGTCCTATTTTAGCCGGAGATGTTCTCTTTTTTTAGACCTGAAAATGTGTCCGGCCGAAGTTCTACGCCCCCCACCGCTGCGGTTGTTACCGCTGCTTATGCTGTACATTAAGTAACCAATTAGAACAAATAATTGCTTGGGCATGTGTAACGATGAATCTCTCTTTTATTATTATTATTATTAGTAGTAGTAGTAATGCATAATCACAGCTAGACAATAATAATCTTATGTAGAAAAATTTAGGGTTAAAAGGAAGCAAAAATTGAATTATTTAATGTTAAACTAAAAAGTTAAAACAACAGTGACCTCATTTGTCGTGTAGAAAATGAGGGAGGGGGGGGGAGTAAATCTAAGGCTCGAACGTGACGTTATAGAAATACAAAAATTGTGTAATCTCTCTCTCTCTCGTAAACACTTGTTCACAATAACATATTTTCTCGTATTTGTGTAGATATTTCTCAAAATCCTAAATATAATTAATATGCAGATGCCAATGCACTTACAAGCACCTCATTACTAGAGACAAATGTAAGGAATGAAACTTCTTCAGGAACTGTCACACTACTCAATGCAAAATTGAAATGAGACAAAAGGAAATTGTTTCTTGGGCATTGAGTAAAATCCAGATGAAATCTTCCATCACTGAATCAGTCTCTTTCAAGTGGAGAAGCGGCAATTATTTGCAATAACTTGACAACTAACCTTTAACATGGAAAAACATAAACAACATAGATTCAAATATCAAGAAATGCACCATTAATATGATTACAAATTATAATAGCAAATACTCCCTCCTCTGGCTGATTGGTATACTTCTTGCTCTCTGTTGGGGTAGAGGAAAATTCATTGATGTCAACCCAAAGAAATCTGTAAACTTCAAAACGACCAAAACTGTTCAGAACACGGGGAAGAAGAAAAAAAGGGAGGAAGGCAGTAACAATAGACTAATCCATCCATCCATTTTCTGTACCGCTTATTGTCACTTGGGTCGTGGGAGTGCTGGACAAAAATGTTGTATTATATATTTTAAATTGTGTGGAATGTTATCTTATAAATTAAAGGCAATGTTAAAAACTATTGGTATTCGACTTTTTTGAAAGCTTATTTAAATCATTGATGGAGGGGGCGCCACATTGGCTGCATGTCAGCACCGTGGCTGGGTTCATTTCCCACTCAGTGTCGATGAGAATGTGAGTGAGTGTGACATTGTGAATGGTTGTCTGACATTATTTGCTCCCTGAGGTCAATCCAGGGTGCTTTTCACCTGAGGTCAACTGCCTGGGGTAGGCTCCAGCTCACCTGTGACCCTGAACAGGATTAGCACTACAGAAAATGGTTGGGTGGATGTACTTTTACCTCTAGGAAATTGTTGCGTCTATTGAGCATCCTTTATCCATTAACCTCTAGGCCATGTTCTAATTTACTACCCTTTCAGCTTGTTTATGGCCGTTTGTGTGTATTTAAAAAATTATAGATATGTTAAGATTTTTTTTTGCTTCTTTTAATTAATACATTACGTTGTTAACGAACAGTATAAAATCCATCCATCCATTTTCTGTACCGCTGATGCTTATTAGGGTCATGGGCAGTGTTGGCAAAATTACTTTAGGAATGTAGTTACCCTGTTGAAAATGTAATAGTAGCGTAACTATTTCATCTACATTGTCAAAGTAATATCCATCCATCCATTTTCTTTACCACTTATCCTCACAAGGGTCACGGGGCACTGGAGCCTATCACAGCTGACTTTGGGCAAAAGGCAGACTGCACCCTGAACTGGTCGCCAGCCAATCACAGGGCACATATAAACAAACAACCATTCACACTCACATGCATACCGTCACTGAGTGGGAACTGAACCCACGCTGCCCGCGCCAAAGTCAGGCGAGTGCACCACTACACCATCACTGACTAATTATATTTAATTACTTGTTAATTATTTGTCTTAATTTTTAATTAAAGCATGAACAACCCTTGGATCTTTCCTCTAAAAAAATGTTTGATTCAAACCATAGATCATCATTTTGGAATTAACCACACATTTGCTCTTTGCACAGATAATAAACTGATAACAAAACATGATGAGATGTATACATTCATAATACAAATGTGTTTGTATGTATGTGCAAAACATGATACTATGTTGACCTAATGAAAAATGTGCACAGTTTAGACCAGTGATTCCCAACCTTTATTGAGCCAAGGAAGATATTTTACATTTAAAAAATCTCACGGCACACCAACAAACAAAAATGTCACTAAAAGTGGATACACAAGTCAATTATACCCTTTGTGCCATCTAATAAAAGAGCATTTATTTGTTCTGTCTGTCTTTATATGCCGCTGGGGTAGATAGATAAACAAAGAGACATTATTTTTTGTAAATAATATTCTGACCAATTAAGGCAAATTTGATAATTTCCCATGACATACCAGAAGAGCTCTCACGGCACACGAATGTGCCACGGCACACTGGTTGGGAATCACTGGTTTAGACAATAGCGCTTCGCATCACTTCGTAATGAAATTATGTAATCTCATTGGTAATCTAGTTACATTTAATTAGCTACTCCCCAACACTGGTCACGGGTGAGCTGGAGCCTATCCCAACTGACTCGGGGCAAGTGGTGGGCAGTGGGGACTGGTCACCAGCCAATCACATGTCACATATAGACAAACAAACATTCACACCCACATTCACACTTAAAGACAATTTGGACTCTTCAAACTCAAGAAACGTGATTTTGGAACGGGAGGTGGCTGAAGTGCTCGCAGAAATCATTCCTCCCGGCCAACAGAGGGAGCGGGACGCGGGGAGCCGCTGCATCGTCTCCTTGGCAGCGAGCTCCATCACCATCCAGGACCCGCGCGACTCTCAGTATCGCCGCTCCTTCTGCTTCGACTACGCCTACTGGTCCCACAGCGGCTACGTCATCCAGGACCGCACTGGTCTCTACCTGCCTGAAGAAGCGGGGGGCCGCTACGCAGACCAGGTGAGTACGGCAACCCTTCTTAACGGTTGAAAGCGAAGTTTGACTATCCAGAATTTACATTGTAAATATCAACAACGTCTTTCTGACTAGTCGTAATTTCATTTTGAATAGTTGGCGGAACCAGGGGGCGCCATGGGCATTGAACCCTCCCACTTTTTGGTCTGCCTCTGATGTGCCCCTTTACTCCTTTTATCACGTATGTTTTCACAACCTTACTTATTGCACTGGGTGGTGCCTATCTGAGCATTCATATACTGCATGTTGCTTATGAGTAGCATAATCACATGTGGCAACCCATCAATGAGCATGGTTGCTCTCTTCGTTGGAAGTGCCCCCGCCGCCTCTGTGTAACAAAATTGTGCCTCGTCGAAAAGACAGAGAGAGATCTTTGTAATTTCGTATTTCCTAATCAAAATTGCATTACAGATATCTGCAATACATATCCAGTCGAGCTGTGAAGGAGGCTTGCTATACAGTAAGTCAGCGCTAATTCGCCTGAGAGTAGTGGTAGGAAGTAACGTTAATGTACTGTGCTTAAAAAAAAAACTTTCAGGTAGCTTTATTTGACTTGACAATTGGCTTGTTTCTTTTTTCAAACTATGATTCTCCACCAGCTCCTGGCATTTAAAATTTCTCCGTCTAATCTGTAAAAACACATACAGGTAAGGTGTCTTTTTTTCAGTTGTTATCATTAGCTAATTTAGTGTTTTTGTTGTTGTTGTTAGCCAGTTGACACCGTTAGCAAAGCCGTGGCAACATGTTTCAGAAACAGCCTGAAGTAACGCTAGCTAGCTTTTTTTCTTCTCCTTATGAGCGTTACGGAAGTTAATAAAAGAGGAAAACTATTATGTATTCAGAGATGTTTTTTTTTTAGGTATCAAGTTATCAAGACGGTATTGTTTATAATTGACAGTAAAAAATAATGAATCTTGAAACTTGAATCAGTGCTTCTGCTTTTACCGGAGTCTTTTTTTCTTGCATTAATATCTGTACAGTACTTCTACTAAAATTCAAGTATAGAGTGTGAGTACTTTTGCAGCAAAAGTACTCACACAAAAGTTTTGAGGGGGGTATGGCCACTCCAGTTAACCGTTCACTCACATTTTGAACATGTAATTTCCCCTCAGGAATGTGTGTTCCAGGACCTTGGGCAAGGAATACTGGAGAATGCACTTCAGGTACCGAACGGCTCTCCTGGAAGTGTTCGGACAGTAACGATGTAGTTCAAATTGCTGGATTGATGTGTGCAGGGTTACAACGCCACCCTGCTGGCCTACGGTCAGACGGGCTCGGGGAAGAGTTACTCCATGGTGGGCTACAAGCACAACAAAGGCCTGGTTCCCAAACTGTGCGAGCGACTGTTTAAGGCCATCAAAGAAAACAAGGAGGCTAGACAATGCCAGGTAAGTATATGTAAAATATTTGTGAGTGTATGCGTGTATACACGCTCATTCTAAATGTCCACATGTATGTCCTCACAGGTCTTCTTCAGTATGTTGGAAATCTATAATGAGCAGGTAAGATAAGCAGCAATGTGTCCATGGCAACATGTTGATGTTGTTGTTTCACTATGGTTAAAGGACTATGTTTACTTTAAAGTTTAACACTTAGTCATACACTGAATAAACTAAAAAGACAACTATTGTTATTTCCCAGTGTTTACAGTAATCCTTTGCTATAGTGTGGTTCACGTTTCGTGTTATTTCAGTGGTTACTCTATTTTTAAAAAAAATTCTTTTACATTTTTGTTATCCATTGCTCTTGCTCTCTGTCAATATATTACAATTGCGCTCACCATTATTCACACACATGAAGTTTATGAACTAAATGTGGAATAGCTCCTGAAGAAAATGAATCAAGTGAAACAAAATTTTTCTGTAGAGAACTTGTTTGATACAATCGAGCAAATGATAAGCAACATTTTATGGACAGATGAAACAAAAATAGAGCTTTTTGGCAATACACACAAACAGTATGTTTACAGACAGCGCAATGAAGTTTTTAAGTAAAAGAACACCTAACCAAGAGTCAAGAATGGTGGAGGATCCATAATGCTTTGGGGCTGCTGCTCATGAAATCAGATAATTATAAAGAGATTTTAGAACAAAATGTCTTACCCAGTGGAAGAAAACTTGGTTTGAGGCGAAGATCATGGGTCCTCCGGCAAGACAAAGACCCAAAGCACACATCCAAAAGCACACAGGAATAGTTGAAAAAGAAAAAAAATGGACTGTTTTAAAATAGCCAGCAATGAGTCCTGATCTCAATCAAATTGAACATCTTTGGGTGCTGAAAACTGCCATTGGGGGAAAGAACCCTGCAAACCTCACGATGGAAGGGGGGTTCCTGTATAGAAAATATTGCGACAGTAAATCGAACTGCATGACACTTTTCAACTGATATACAAAGGATTATTTCATAAATCAAGATTAGGTTTAGAGTTAGAGTAAGGGTAGGTATAAGGTTATGTTCAGGTATAGAATCAAGCCATGTCATGATCTACCAGTCACTATTAATTCCCATATGTTCAATGATAATACTGTATCCCACAAAACTAGGAAATGGTTCTATTCTACATTATATCAGAGCAGGTGTTCTAAGGATTTTGTCGGAAATCAGAGCCAAGATGTGGTTGATGTGGTCAACATCTATACATGATCATTGTCTCGTCACTTACCATTATTCTCAATTGATCTTCACATTTTATAGGATTGTTCTGACGACAGAACAGTGGTGATTTTGAACGGTAGAAATTCCAAGATGGCTGATGTAGCAGTGGTCATATTTGTACTGCTTTGTCGTTGTTTTTCTCTTTTCTTCGTCTTCATATCTTCAACTTAGTAAATTATTTCCTTTATATCCTTCACTTCTCACCAGGTGGTGGACCTGCTTTCTGGTGGTTCTCGTCCACCAGCTAATTTAGTTTTTTTTTTGTTAGCCAGTTCACACCACAAGCAATGCTGTGGGAACATGTTTCGATGGTTTTCGTCTCCATATCTTCAAATAAATTAATTACTTCTTTTCCTTCACATCTCACCAGGTGGTGGACCTGCTGTCTCGTGGTTCTCGTCCTCCAGGGGGGCTGCGTGTCCGAGAGGAGCAGCACAGGGGCTTCTATGTGGAGGGTCTACGTACAGTCCCCTGTGATAGTGCAGCACAGGTGGCTGAGACATCCTCACTTTTTCTACCGTATGTTGCAGAACAATAAAGGTGTAGTTTTTCAAACATGTTGTAGGTGGAGCAGCTGATGGAGCAAGGCACCAGAACTAGAACCACCGCAGCCACGCACATGAACGCAAACAGCAGCCGCTCACACATGCTCCTTGTGCTACAGCTCAAACAGGTGACGTCCAGTCACATCTCACAAACCAGTAAATGTACTATGAAAAATATGTTTAACAATAATTTTTCCTCCAATTCGATCGCTATCAGATTAAATCCTTGCATCTCCAAAGCATTTTCAGGATTTTCAAGTTTCCATCCGACAGCGAATTTTGCAACATATGCCACCTATAGCAGTGTTTTTGCATTTAAAATTTGAATACAGTAGTATGACTTTTATGAATAAAATAGAGAAACATTCCTAATTCAATATAACATTTCAAGCAGCAATGTAAGGCAGCAGAATTTAATTTATTTACCGTGTTCCAAATTTGGGTGTCCACTTATTGCTAGGTAGAGATTGTTGGCTAATGAAAATTAGTCGCATACGCCAGCCACGCCCACTTGGCTGACAACAATGTACAGAAAGTTGGCAGGTCAGTCAGACATGCGCAAATGAAATAAATCCCAAAACAGTATGATAGACAGGAGAGTTTATTTATCGACATTCATTTTGGAAATTACTCACTGCTGGTGGCAAAGGTTGTTTTTGTTAGCCACTGTAACATTACGCACAGTTTACACATCAAAGCAGTGCCTAAATATAGGAAAAATTAAAATAATAATAATTCAATTAAAATGTTTTGCACATTAAGTACAAAATTTTACCGAAATAAACGCTTGGAAACAAATGATTAAATGCAAACGTATTCTACTTAAAACAGTTCGGAGTTAAATTCAACTGAGTTGTGCTTAACGAATGTACTTTACTGGATTACAAAAAAATGAAGCCGCTGTAACATAATTTATTCACAGTTTAATGCAATGATTATTTTGCGTACCACCAGTGATACTCGTACCACACTTTATGAATCACTGCTCTTAATCAATCAAGTTTCTCGGCTGGCACGGATTTTAGTCCATTACAGACCCAAGCTCCACTGTTCTCTTTGTGAATGAGGTCTCAGTTGCCTTCAGATCATTAACAAGTTCTTTGTTGCTGACGTGAACTTCGTGTGAAGATCTTGTCTAAAGAGAGCGTCACCAAACAGTCCAACATCAATCTGGTGGACCTGGCAGGAAGCGAGCGCCAGAGATCGGCGTCGTCCGAAGCCGACCGTCTCAAAGAGGGCACGGCCATCAACCTGAGCCTCACCACTCTGGGCAACGTCATCAGGTCGGCACGGCCCCGCTCGGTCGGTCGTTTTGGCCGATTCTGTTTGTTGATGTACGTCGTCTTGCTTGTAGCGCCCTCGCTGACATGGCGGTGGGGAGGAAGACTGTGCATGTTCCGTACAGAGATTCGGTTCTCACTAAGCTGCTGCAATCCGCACTGGGGGGAAACAGCCGCACTGTTATGGTGACTCTGCGCTATACACTGACACAATGTCACTGTTTTAATATGTAACTCATGTGGACTCAATACATGTTTTAGATTGCAACAGTAAGCCCTGCTGACATCTGCTATGAGGAGTCTCTGTCCACACTTCGCTATTCTGAGAGGTACAATGACAAAATCTTGAAGAACTTTGAAATTTTGTTTGGTGCCCTCTAGGGCACCTCAGCAATGAAAACACAGGGAATGGGGAGCTTTCTCATTTATAGTTTATTTTATTATTATTATATATATATATTTTTTAAGTTCCACATGAGAAATTGTTGTCACAGTTGGGATTCCAACCCCAGATTTTTTTGGGGCTTTTTTAATCCTTGTTCACACTACTACTTCTATTAAGCAATCATTTTCCACATCACAAACTGTTCTTCAGGGCAAAGCACATCCAGAACCGTCCTGTGGTAAACGAGAGCCCCACTGAGCGTCTTGTCAAAGAACTCAAGGCCGAGAATGCCAGACTGATGCAGAGACTGAGCCGACTGGGCCAGGATGGACGCAGCGCAAATGATGAAACCAGTAAGGAATCTGGCCATCGACTAGATCACGGCAGAATTCCACAAGTGTGTGTTTATGTGTGTATGCGCGCCTACTCAGAGGAGATCCGTCAGCTGCTGACACACAATGAACTCCAGATAAGAACCATTAACACTTTATGGGAGAAACATCTGCAGGAGGCGCTTAAGGACTGGGAGCAACAGTATGCCAACATCACACAGGTTACATGCACAAGAACACACACAAACACTGTCCCGCCACCTCCCGTCCCATTCCTAATGTGTGTGTGTGTGTGCGTGTGTCAGGAGAGGAGATTGATGCAGATGCATCCCTATATACTGAACATCAACGAGGACGCTCAGCTGTCTGGTGTGGTCAAACTGTTTATCCCGGCGGGTCAGTAACATGTTTTATATACAGTGTTCCCCTACTATATCGCGGTTCACCTATTGCAGAATTAGTTTTTCATATTCATATTGCTCATCAGGCGGCACGGTGGGCGACTGGTTAGAGTGTCAGCCTCACAGTTCTGAGGACCGGAGTTCAATCCCCGACCCTGCCTGTGTGGAGTTTGATTGTTCTCCCCGTGCCTGCGTGGGTTTTCTCCGGGCACTCCGGTTTCCTCCCACATCCCAAAAACATGCATTAATTGGAGACTCTAAATTGCCCGTAGGTGTGACTGTGAGTGCAAATGGTTGTTTGTTTGTATGTGCCCTGCGATTGGCTGGCAACCAGTTCAGGGTGTACCCCGTCTCCTGCACGATGACAGCTGGGATAGGCTCCAGCACGCCCGCGACCCTAATGAGGAGAAGCGGCTCAGAAAATGGATGGATGGATATTGCACATCATTTGCCATATGGTGGGATTTTGAGAAAAAAAGTCATTAAAATACATTTTAAAAGGAATAAAATGTACATAGTGTACAGTATCACTGTCTATTACTATATGTTTACGAGTTTAACAGCTGTTTAAGAGAAAATAGACAGTGTTTTCAAGAGTATGGTAGAGGTTAATATGAGCATGGGGAAGATTATTAAGAGTCTGGGGAGGTTCATAAAGCTTTAAAATATGTATAAATAATCAAACAAATATGTGGTCACTACGTTCACCTATTGCGAGTGTGACCTGGAACTTAAACCTCGCGATAAATGAGGGATTACTCTACTGCTACTACTACTACTACTACTACATTGATGATGCTTTGGACACTTACACTGTTTAAAATATACATATATACATAGCAGGCAAACTGGAAGGCCATTCTCACCAATCAAAACATGAAGAAAGTTATATCAGGAAAAGACACATTAAGAATATTTGAGTAAAGTGAGGAAGTAGAATCACACATATGGACTGAATGCTACGCTTGAATGTAGCACTCTTCGGGGTATGGAGCCATATTTGGTCACTTACATTTTAAGGAAGTAGAACTTGCGATTTCTCCAAGTAAGTCACTGAAGCTCTAAAAGGTCTAAAAAAGAAAAAAAAAAAAAAAGAGAGAGAAAGAAATAGTAGTACAGTATTGTATGTATTAGTATATTATTATACATTTGGAAGCCATAGTAAAAAAAAAAAAAAAGACATTTAGTGTAAGAAAATACAATACAATTTCAGGGGGTACAATTTTGAATTGTAAAGCATTTCAATGAGTGCCATAGAAGAAGATTGCCGTGCTGGAGCAGCCTCCATACTCACCTGACCTGACTACGACCTGAATGTAGCTCTTTTGAGCAATGGACTATCTTGTTCTTCCAGGTGAATGGGACATTGGCCTCAGTGAAGGCACCCCCAGATCCATCTCCATCAAGGGTTTGGGGTACGGACAAAACTCGCTCGCACTGAGGCTGTCTTAAAACACAACGGGTGTGTACATTGTGTGTTTGTGTTTCAGGATCCAGCAGCGCCATGCTGTGTTGAAGAACGAACAGCGGCGGTTAACGCTAACTCCGCTTAAAGGCTCCAAGGTGACCGTCAATGGAAGAGCGGTTACTCAGACCAGTGAGCTACAGCACCTGGTGGGCCTCATCACGTAGGGTACCAACAATTTTGTCCTTGTGAGTACATGACATTCTGACATCCTCCATTCAGGACCGACTCATTCTGGGTTCCAACTGCACTTACCTTTACATCGGTTTCCCGTCTGAGAGGGGCGCTAACGACTGGAGTCGCTACGACTACGACTACTTCCTGTCCGAGCTGGCTGCCGCTGAGGGCATCCACCTGGGTGAGCTCGAGCCTTAAAATTCGGATTAAATACTTGACTAAGTCCAGTTGTGTTTAGGTGAAAGCAGTACAGAATCCTGTCAGACGGATCCTAGTCTGCTGGCCGTCTTTTATGATTACGTCAAATTGATGCCGCTGGTGGCTGAAGCCAACCAGATGAGCGAAGAACTAAAAAAGGTACCTGACTGTATCTTTACAACATAAATAATACAGGTGCATCTCAATAAAGTAGAACATTGTGGAAAATTGAATCTATTTCAGTACAATTCAAAACTCATATTCGTTGCAGACATAAGAAAATATTTTTCAGAAGACCAATTCCTACGTAATGTATATATTAAAAAACATTTTGGATTGTCATGTAATATTAAAATTACTTGAGATGGTGAATTTGGGGTTTTCGTTGGCTGTGAGCTATAAAAATCATCAAAACTATATCTGAAAAAAAATGTAATATTTCACTCTGTTTAGTGAATTTATGTAATTCAGAGGTACACCAACTTACGAGTGACTCGACTTTTACAAGTTTTTCGAGATATGAGCCATTGCTTGAACATTTGAGTTACAAGCATTAAGTGGTGGCAGCGAACCTCACAACAAGCACGAGACTGAACAATTCTTCAAGAAAAAAGGTTTGCTTCAAGCTGTGTATTGCCACTGCTGCCACAACTGTAAACCTAAACATAAAACAAACCACATAACTCTGTCTTAAGGAAGTCTGCTAGCACACAATGCAAAACACCAACGACAGGCGAACAAAACTAGCATTGATGTCGCAGTAGTTATAACCCTTTAAGCAATGGTGCAGAAACACATGTAGACAGACAATATGACAATATTCAGAAGCATATTCTTTATCCTATGCGAAAAACCAACTGATATTACTTCAGTTTACTGAGCTCAAAAGAGTCTATTTATGTACTGTATGTATTTTGTACTGTAAGTATTATAGCGCTCCTTGGTGGCGAATGAACTACTGAAATAAATCCGTCTTGCCTGCAGGGTGTGGAGTTTAAACTGGAGATCAAGAATCTGGTGCTGTCGGACTCAAAAGGAAACGACCTGGAAAAAGAGATCATTTGCAAAGTCACCTCAAAGCACAGCAAACAGGTTTAATATCCCTCACATCAAATTGTTAGCCTAATAGCATAATTGCCCAAGTCGTTTTCAGAAAAGAAGAATAAACACAACTTTGACAAACAAGAAGATTCAACCTTCGTGGATAACCATGACCTGGATGACTGAGAATCTACACAGCCATTAAGAAACACATTGGTATTTTTTTTATTGACATTGTGACAGGAAGTTAAAAATGACTTGGGAAATGATTCTATTAGGCAAACGAAAGAGATATATTATTATTATTATTATTATTTTTTAAAGTGATCCTTCCACGGTTAGGTATGGATGTGGTCCAAGGCCAAGTTTGTGAACCGCAAATTCCTGATGGAAGAAATATACCTACGACATCTGGATGAGATGAACGGGGAACATGTAATTTCAACTAAAGTGTTTTACACACGATGACAACCTTTTGAAGAAAATGCATTATTGTAGCACATTACAAAGTATGATTTGAGCCTCATGAATGGACATCTTTGTTTGTTGCCGTCAGACAGGAGAAGGCCTCTCCTCTTCTGCCCTGCCCAGAGACAAAGACCCTTTTTGGGATCCGGTAGAGCCGCTGCTCCTGGGCACCGCTCACCTCTGGCTGCAATCTCTGGCCTTCCGAATTCCTGTGGACGAGCAACTGGAGGTACTGCACACACACGCTTCGGCAACCATGTGGATCGTCATGACACTGGTGACACTAACAATAATTTGTATGTGTAAGGTGCTTGGGTCTGAAGGTAGTGAGGAGGCCATTCTGCAAGCCAAGCTGATTCCTTGCACCTCTGATGGATTGTACAACACACACACATGCACAAACACACTACACAGTGGAACCGCCAAAGTTTAACACAGCCCCTTAGTTTCAAGTAATATTTTAACATTCTTAACTGTCAAGACTTGTAAATGGAAGATAACTACTATCGAATAAAATTGGACCAAACTAAAATGAAGTACAAAAAAAAGTGGAGCCTTGAGGTATGAGAGAGATCTGACTCGTGGGTTTTTTAATATACGAGCCCTCGCTCGTCCAATTTTTTTGCTTCGTCTTTCAAGCAAACAGTTGAGATACGAGCGCTGTATGGTGGCAGGTGTCTCAACTCACTTCACAACAAGAAACAATTGTTTCTTTCAGATGGTGAACATTTTTCAGAAAAAAAGAGACTTCAAGCTGTTTATTGCCACTTCCTTTTTGAAGTTTACGCGCAAACTAAACATAAAACAGAATTACGTCTTGTGTATTTAAGCCATGCAAATACGTTTGCCTTATGAAAGTCCGTTAGCTTAATGCTAATACGTAATGGGTGTGGCAGTGTTATTAAGGAAGACTAAAATAAAGCAAATCTACTCACTATTGGCTGAAATCACGTGACGTCACATTTTGTTTTTGAGCCGTAGTATAACAGAATGTTTTGGTTGAACTCCCAAAAATTCTACCCCTTTTATCTGAGTAAACATTGGAGGTTCCGACTTTAAATCCAACAAACGCACACCCTATATATAATTTGCCTTCTACTCTTTTCAGGCCTCTGGGCGAAGACGACATCCTCATCGACCCGTCTGAGCTGCTCGGCCGGCGACTCGACGTCCAGCTGGTTGTGGAACAATGTTTTGGTCTGCGCTGGATCAGAGAGGCTCGCAATAGAGGCGTTCAAATTGGGTATGGTTCATTGATAGATGAATACCGCGGCTGAAATAAGTATTTAACACGTCACCATTTTTCTCAAATATGTTTCCAAAGGTGCTATTGACATGAAAATGTCACCAGATGTTGGGACCAACCCAAGTAATCCATACATACAAAGAAAGCAGAACAAATAAGATCAGAAATTAAGTTGTGTGTCCGTCCATCCATCCATTTTCTACCGCTTATCCGAGGTCGGGTCGCGGGGGCAGTAGCTTTAGCAGGGACGCCCAGACCTCCCTCTCCCCAGCCACTTCCTCCTGCTCTTCCGGGGGGATCCCGAGGCCAGAGTGGAAGAGAGTCCAACCCCTCTCAAGAGGACTGGTTCCAGAGCCCAAGCTGGGTGCGGAGGCGAGTCCGACTATATCTAATCGGAACTTCTCAACCTCATACACCAGCTCAGGCTCCTTCCCTGCCAGATAGGTGACATTCCACGTCCCTAGAGCCAGCTTCTGTAGCCGGGGATCGGATTGCCTTCGGCCACTGCCCAGGTCACACTGCACCCGACCCCAATGGCCCCTCCCACAGGTGGTGAGCCCATGGGAAGGGGGACCCACGTTACCCTTTCGGGCTGTGCCCGGCCTGGCCCCATGGGCGCAGGCCCGGCCACCAGGGGCTCGCCTTCGAGCCCCACCTCCAGGCCTGGCTCCAGAGGGGGGCCCCGGTGACCCGCATCTGGGCAAGGGAAACCTGAGTCCATTTTTTGTCGTCATCATAAGGGGTCTTTTAGTCGTGCTTTATCTGGTCCCTCACCTAGGACCTGTTTGCCATGGGTGACCCTTCCAGGGGCATAAAGCCCCAGACAACTTAGTTGTCTCATTGGGACAACTTTGTGTGTCCCAATGAGACAACTCATTGGGACACACAAACCCCTCCACCACGATAAGGTGACGGCTCAAGGAGGGGTAAGTTGTGTGTAATAATGTGAAATGCCACAGGGAAAAAGTATTGAACACGTCAACTGGTATTTATTTACAAAAGCCTTTGTTTGCAATGACAGTTTCAAGATGCCTCCTGTATGGAGAAACTAGTCGCATCCATTGCTCTGGTGTGATTTGGGACCATTCCTCCACACAAGCAGTCTTCAAATCTTGAAGGTTCCGTGGGCTTCTTTTATGGACCTCGACTTTCAATTCTTTCCAAATATTTAAATATATTTAGTGAGAAAAATGGTGACATGTTAAATACTTATTTCAGCCGCTGTATATGGGTCATGTTGTTGACTGACAGACAGGTGGATGGACAGCTGGATCGCAGTATCAATGATTGAGTGACGGCTAGAGGGATACAGGTGTAGCTCAATAAATTTGAATATTGTGGAAAATTTCCTTTATTTGAAGTTATCAAAAAGTGAAACTTATTGTACAGATTCGCTCTACACCGAGTGAAATATTTCATTATTTCACCTCATGTATTGATTAGAGCTTAATGTTGAATAATCTTATCTCATGAAACTACAATAATACATAAGAAACAGATATGTAGCGTGATCAATGTGAAGATGTATGGATGGGTAGATGACAGATTGACGATGGATTAATGGATAAAGAGATGGATGGATTATGTAATCATACATTGGACTGATGAGGATCGATGACAGATGAGGATGAATGGTTAGATGGTTGGCCTTATGGATGGATCAATAACAGTATACTGTACATACAGGTAGCTAGATGATACTGTAAATGGATGTATAGCTTTCATAATGATTATTTATTTTTGCCTGTGTTAGTTTCAGTGTGTTGGACAGTGGCGGTCGTGTGTACACGCCGGCCGTGTGGCACCACGTCAACCCCGCGCTGCGTCACAAAGTGCACTTTGCCTCCCTTCACGTCTCTCGGCATCTACTCGACTACCTTCAGAGCAGCGCTGTGCTTCTGGAGCTTTGGGGGCTTCAAGGTGCGAGTGTGAGGCGGCGGATGAGTCTCTCAGGAAAAAAAAAAAAGAAACGGCCTTAAATCTATTTTTTAGGGCTCTAAAGCAGATTGTGAAGGACATTTTAAAACATTTATATACTGGATACATAAATGTGTTTTCTTAGTTTGCCTGTAAAAAATATTGTATTATATACAAAGAAACTACATTTAGTTCATGCTCAATATACTACTGCTGTCTCAATTATTGTTTTGCTTTAACTTTTTCCTGCCAGACGGCTGCACTAGCTTGGTATCACCTCTGGAGGGCGCTAGAGGGAGCACAGGGGGCATATTTATCATCGATGAGAGTGGCATGACTAATACTATTGTGAGTTTTAAGTTTTCATTTGTCTCCCACTGGAGCGCTTAGAAGTACTATAATGCACGGATTACTGTATTTCCAGGAAGTAATGGCCAGGGGGTGTTTATTTACTCAACTGCAGACGGAGGGCTCATGTATTGGGGGGAGGCCTTTGTTTGAATGAATTTTACGACAAATATTGAATATTATTACTGGCATATTAGAATGTATCCATTCTTCGATTTCCCAAAGTGATTGTCATCATGAGGGTGACGGGTGAGCTGTCGCCTATCCCAGCTGACTGTGTGAGGGGCAGGGTACACCCTGGACCAGGGGCAAAAGTGGACAACTGAGCATTTAGGGGGGGGGCTAGGCCCCCCGAATTGACAAACAATTTTTGGAAGTTAATGGTCAGCAGGGATAGGCTCCAGCTTACCTGCGACCCTGATGATGACTATAGAAAACGGATGGATGCATTAATGTAAACTGTAGCCTGCAGATTGCATAAAGCTGAACAGTTCACTAAGCAGACTTCAGAGTGACCTTGAGGAACAGAAGAGAGTTAACAACACCCTGATGAAGGAGAACCAACGTTTAAGAGGACAACTCAACACAGCCACCAATGGTAACATAAACACACACAAAACAAAAAGTTCATCATTCGGTTCCCGCAGCATCCTATCGCTCCTGTAGGTGGCAACAGTGCGCCGAATCGCTCGGTTCGGCCGAGTTGCGACGCCGAGTTTGCGCGCTCGCTAAAGCGGTTCTACCACAACATGACCTCAGTCAGGGCTCAGCTGGAGAGTCTGCGCAGACGCAGGCCCAGTGTATGTACACGCACGGTTCTACGCGTTCGGTTAGCGTCGCCGCTTGTTTTTCGGTTTGTGTTCGACAGGAGTCATGTGACCTGCTGGGGCTCCGCCTCTACGTAGACGAGCGCAGCGGTCTGCTGAAGGACTTTTCGGAGCAGCTGGAGCAAAGCGTGTCCGCCCTCAAACTCGACGTCGCCACCATCGTCCGACGCAAGCGGGAACGATCGGGAACCTAGTCTTGGTGAGGAAACCACAGTTGAAGCAATTGTGCAGTTCTCTTCGGAAAGTTTTGACATGAAATGAAAGATTTTTTAAAAATCTGTTAACCAACATTTTTTTTCTTTCACATTCACAGATATGAGTAGAACACAGCTCACAGTTCACATCCACTTTGCATGAACTGATATTTGTATGATTATTGTACTCAGATAAGAAGTTAAAGTTGACCCTATTTTACATAATTACAACTTCAACTCAAATGTTTTTTCCTGAAGTAAACTTGTATATTTTAATTATTTTTCAATATTCTAATAGATTCCGTTTCTTCCCAAATCCTTGTCAAAGTAAAAAACAATGGTTCCATTGATTTTCAAAAGAGTTAATAATGGACAAAGTAGCAAAGTCCATAAAAAAGTTTATTAGACTGCATGTAAAAGTAGTTAAAGCAGTTACACACTGCAAATAAATAAATTAAAACAAACAATTGAGGCTTTTCATTTACAATGTTTTGATACACTGTGACATTTCCATTTAATGCCACCACAGTTGCACACATCAATTCTATCACAATATGACATCTAGAAAAGAATGTTGCTGCACCTCACACCCGAAGACAAATTCAACCAATTCGGGCTGAGTTTTTTTATTTTTTATCATCTGTCCAGGTCACTTATGTTGCGCTTAATTTGTTCAGTGAGACGTTTTTTTAAAAAAAAAAATGTTTTTATATGGTCTGTAAGAACACAGACGCTTGTAGGTTCAAAACAAAACGAGTGTATGGTTACAGGCAGGAGAGGCAGAAGGCAAATTTGTTGATGAGGATGGAGAATGTTTGTAGTTGTGTGTGCGTGTGACGTGACGGTAAAAGATGCTTTGATGGGGAGCACAGAAGGCCGATCACACAGGCGAGGTAGGTTCACATGAACGAAGAATCATAGCGTATTTACAAAAAGAGATCATGTAGTGAGTCACAGGAGCAAAAGAAACATTTATAGATGAGCGGGTTAAAATACTTTTATCAAGTGTAGTAATGAAAGTAATCAGTGTTTTCTGTTATGTATCAAGGTAAAATTGTTTGAATATACACAGGCGAATCTCAACGATAAATTCAATAAGCTCAATTCCCAAAGTGAAACTCAATTAAACAACATACAAATCATTTTTGAGTGTTTCTTATATAATACAATTTTCTTTTCATAAACTAATTAGAATTGATGAAATATTTTACTTTGTGTTGTGAATCTATTTAAGTTTCACTTTTTGAATTGAACAACTAAAATAAATAAAGTTTTCACAATATCCTAATTTATTGAGATGCATTAAGCAGATGTGTCAGTGCTAAATTGCGTTGGTTCATCATATTTTGTTGTTTAATACAACGCAACAGTTTAAATCTCCCACTCGCACACACACACTTCACAGTATAAAAATAGTTAAAACTAACACACCAGGAGGTCCACAGATTCACATTAGGTCCACGTACAAATGAAGTTTACGAAGTTTACAGTCTGCAGCGAAACTGGTCAAATGTCATTAAAAAAAATGAGCGGACAAGCCATTTCGGATTGTTAACAGCAAGAATGTTTGCGTACGTGTGTGCTTGCACAAAATGGAGTCCAGTCTGCGCATGTAACACGCTCAACGTTTCCCTCAAAACTATTACCACCGCCCGGCAGTGAGTAGTTAGGCGTCGGTGCCGTCATTGCCGGCACCGCGGCTCTCGCTCCCCGTGGATCCGTGCGTGATGAGAGTGGGCGGGGCCTCGGTCACTTCCCTCCGGCTGCCGTGCGCGGACAGCGGACGGTCGAGACGCGGCGCGCTACCGTGGAAACTGCGCTCCTCGACGCTTCTGTAGACCACCGTGTCGCTCCTGGCACGGCGGGAGGGGAGAGAGTGACGCGTGGGTGGCTTCTAACACGACTTCCCGTTTGCGTACCTGTCGTCGCCAGCGCGGCGCAGGCTGCCGTGGTAACTGGCTTTGCTGTGGACGCTGCCGGCTTTGCTCCTGGCGGAGGCGGGCTGGCCGGGGCGGCTTCTCAGGGGCTCGTCCGGGTCGTCGAGGACGGCCAGGTGAGTGGAGGAGGCGTGAGTGGAGGTACCCTGAAGGAGGACGACAAGCATTTGAAAATATCAACACTATTCAACATGTATTTATGTCATATCCCATTGGGGGACCATAGGATCCAGTTAAAAGTAACATGCTCTTGCTTGTATATCGTGAGAGGTTTTCAAACACATTTTTATCACGGGCCACATTGTAGTCTTGTTTTTTTGTCAGAGGGCCGTTATGACTGTAAAACCATACTTTTTTTTTTTTTTAACAGGTTTCCTACACATTTGAGATTTGAAAATTCCATACTTTTTCAAGAGCCTAATATCCAGACTTCTCAGTCAAAAAAATTCATGGAGGACGTGGAGGCGTGAACTGACGCAGCGCAAAGTCCATTAAGTCGAAGGGCATTAACCTGCTTGTACCATGGTCACTTGCCGACCAAAATAATGAAACTACCAATTCATAATTTCATACATTTTGTAGTCAAAATAGAATTTCATTTTCCCTCGCAACACCCGACGGCTTGACTAGGAAGAGTCATTCCATTCCCGTAAGCTCACTGAGGGAATGTGAACGCTACTCAGTAGTCCAGCAAATACATTTTCTAGCTTGATAATGTTAAATAGCAACCAAAGCTATGCCGAAAAAAATCGGTTATTATTACAATTTGAAACCCTTACCCTTTATTGAAACCGTAATTTAAAACCTAAACCCGAATTTGAAAACCTACTTTGTAACCCTAACCCTAGTTTGAAACCCTAAATCTCTCTTTGAACCCAAATTTGAAACCCTAACCCTGATTACAACCCCTAATTTGAAACGTTAACCCGGTTTTGAAACCATACTTTGAAAAAAAAATAACCCTCTTTTGAAACCCTAACCCTGTCTTAAAACCCTAATTTGAAACCTTAACACTATTTAAAGACCCAAACCCGTCAATAAACCTAAATGTTAAACCCTATCCCTATTAAAAATCCCTAATTTTTAACCCTGAAACCCTACTTTGAAACCGTAACTCTGTTTTCAAACCCTAAACCTGTCATAAAACCCTAAATCTGTTTTGAAACCCTAAAACTCTTTCAACCCTAACCCTTTTTTGAAACACTAATTTGAAACCCTAATGCTCTCTTTAAACCCTAATTTGAAACACTAACCCTGTCTTGAAACACACTCTGTTTTGAAACCCCAATACTCTTTAAAACCTAATTTGAAAACCTAATCTTTTTTGAAACCCTAATAATCTCATTAAACCCTAATTTGAAACCCTAACCCTGTTTTGAAATCCTAATTTAAAATACTAAAACTCTTTTGAAACCCTAATTTGAAACCCTAAACCTCTCTTGAAAGCCTTTTTTGAAACCCTAACCCTGTCTTGCAACCCTAACTTGAAAACCCAATACTCTTTAAACCCTAATTTGAAACCCTAAAACTCTCTTGAAACCCTTTTTTGAAACCCTAACCCCGTTTTGAAATCCTAATTTGAAACCCTAAACCTATCTTGAAACCCTAACCCTGTCTTGAAATTCTAAACCCTAATTTGAAACTGTAAATCTGTTTTGAAAGAAACCCTAATTTGACACCCTAGTACGCTTTTGAGACCCTAAAACTCTCTTGAAACTCTTTTTTGAAAACCTAACACTGTCTTGAAATCCTAATTTGAAACCCTAATCCTGTCTTGCAACCCCAAAACTCTAAACCCTCATTTGAAACCCTAAATCTGTTTTGAAACCTTAATTTGAAACCCTAAAACTCTCTTCAAACCCTTTTTTGAAACCCTAACCCTGGATTGAAACCCTAATTTGAAACCCTAAAACTCTCTTCAAACCCTTCTTTGAAAGCCTAACCCTGTTTTGAAACCCAAATTTAAAATCCTTAAACTCTTTTGAAACCCTAATCCTGTCTTGAAACACTAATTTTAAACCGTAACCCTGTCTTGAAACCCTAAATCTGTTTTGAAACCCTAAAACTCTAAACCCTAATTTGAAACCCTAAATTTGTTTTGAAACCCTAATACTCTTTTGAAATCCTAACCATTCTTGAAATCCTAATTTGTAACCCAAACCCTATCTTGTAACCCTAAAACTCTCAACCCTAATTTGAAACTGTAAATCTGTTTTGAAACCCTAAAACTCTCTTTAAACCCTTCTTTGAAACCCTAACCCTGTTTTGAAACCCGAATTTAAAACCCTTAAACTCTTTTGAAACCCTAATTTGAAACCATAATACTCTTTTCAAACCCCAATGGTAAACCCTAGAACTCTCTTGAAGCTCTTTTTTGAAACCCTAACCCTGTCTTGAAACCCTAACCCGAAACTGTAAATCTGTTTTGAAAGCCTAATTTCTAAATAACAATAACGGGGCCGAGACAGACAGACAGGAGTGAGGTGAGCCGCGCGGATCTCTCCCGACACGTGGAGAAAAACATGGTGATTGTTGTGGACTTCAGGAGAGCACACTCTCGGCATGCTCCCCCGAACAGCAACGGTGCTGCGGTGGAGAGAGTGCAGTCCCTGGGTGTGCGTATCACCGAGGACCTCTCCTGGACCGGCAACACAGCTCACCAGCGTCTCGACTTCCTGCGCAAGCTGAGACGAGCCATGCGCTCGTTCTACAGAGGGACCACAGAGAGCATCTTGACCAACTGCATCACCGTGCGGTACGGAGGCTCCACCGCATCCTGCCGCGAGACTCCCCATCGCATAGCGAGGGCGGCTGAGAAGATCATCGGAACCGCTCTTCCCTCCCTGCAGGACGTCTACAGCACCCGCCTCGCCCGCAAAGCCCTCGCCATAGTGGGGGATGCCACGCGTTCGTCACACAGCCTCTTCAGTCTGCTTCCGTCAGGGAGGAGACTGCGGAGTCTGCGGGCCAGGACCGGCCGACTCAAAGACAGTTTTATTCATTAGGCTGTCAGGAATCTGAACTCTCTACCCGCTCTGCCCCCCTCTACCAACCTGAACACTGACGCCCCACAAACACGCGCACACACACACCCGTCAATACACACGGAGACACGCACGTCAGACTCAGGGTCGCACCAGCCGATTTAGCAGCATTGGGGTTTTGTCATCGAATTTATGTACGTCTTATTTGCCTTGGTTCTCCGACCTTGACTATGTTGCGCACGTCACCTGATCGTTGATATTAATACTTTTAATACTGTATGTATCATTGCTTTATTTAGCTTTTTATATTGATATTATTTGTCTTTGTAGCACCGCGGGCCCTTGAGTACCGTAATTTCCATCCTCTGTATGTGTTACGACAATAAAAGCAGCTTGACCTTGATCTGTTTTGAAACCCTAAAACTCTTTATACCCTAAATTGAAACCCTAACCCTCTTTTGAAACCCTAAAACTTTCTTGAAACCCTAACCCTGTCTTGCGGGGTATCAAGGGTTCAAGTTCATACTTGTCAGTTTTTGTGCCAGGAAATGTCTTTGCGTTTTAATCGCATTTTTGTTTCGTTTTCTTGGAGTTACTTTCAATCTGGCAAAGTTAACTCTTTGTGCCGCCTCTCTCTCCCTCCCCCCTCATCAAAGGTGCTGCAATCACGAAATAAAGTCAAAGATTAAATCACTCATTATAGTTTTAAATTCACTCATTTTTGTCCACAGAGTACTTTCTGAGAATTTTCGGAGCCAATCAGAATCGAGTGTTCACTTTGACCGTGTTATAATACCATGTGCTATCACATAAACATTGTAGCTGCGCTTCCAAGCGCCTAAAAAAATAAATAAATAAATAAAAATCACGGATTGATTTTTTTAATAATAAAAAAAACAACAACATTTATTTCAAATGTTTTTGTTTTAGAAAATACAGTTGCCCTAACCATCTTGAAACGATGAATATTTTTCCATACAATAGTTTCCATTTTCCATACTTTTCCAGTCCTAGAAATGTATGAAATCAATTACTCCATATTTGGATAGGAACTCTTAATCACTCCATCATATTATTATTTATCCATGACATATTGATGGTTAATAGTTTGTTCAACTTCTATTCAAATTACTCTAAAAAGGTTTGGTAACAAAAATGCTTGCAAAACCTCAACATTATTTTTTATTATATAATGACAATTTTAAATTGTGTTACAGATTTCCTGGAAGCTGACACACATGATTTGCTTTTGCGGGCCACATACTGGAAAATGCTGTGGCGAGCCAGATCTGGCCCCTGGGCCTCGAGTTTGACACCTGCGCCTAACTGTATGTCGAAGTAAGCTGAGGTGCTTCATTTTGACAAAAGTAATGCTTTGCTTTTATCTTATAGAATATTGGTGATAACGAACTATGTTAAAGTGACTGAAGGAGCTTCTTTTCGATACAAGTCATGCTTTGCTGCCTTTTGAGGCATCTAATAGACATAGAATTGCCTATAGATTCTACATTTGATTCATGTGAAAATGAACATTTTAATATTCCTTACTGTTTTTGGAGGCTATTCAGCAAGACTGGTGATGTAGTATACCAGTATCCGATATAGTGTGCTCCACTGGACACTTAAATACAAAATGAATAACCTTTCCTAACGTTCAGTTTTGATGACTGTGTGAGAGGCATTAATTTAACGCTATATGATATTATTGCTACTACCACTTAGGAGTATTTTGTCACGGTGAGGAGAAGCTCGAGTGATTTACCTGAGTGGACGTTCCCCTAGACTTCCTGATGATGGGGGTGTTGGGTTCACGCAGCAGCGACTGGGCCAAGTCGGGCTGCTCTTGGAGCACCTGGCGAGATTCATTCACTCCACTGCTGCATGGAGTCGTTTTGAGAGGGGGGAAAAAAAAAGAGGTTCGATTGTACAACAGTGTAACGGCACAATTCAAAATGGCGGCGTACGCAAGTACTCTTACTCTTTCCGGCTGCGGCCATGCAGGAAGCTGGCCCACTCAAAGCAGGTCTTCTTGCTGGCCACCCAGAAGGCAGAAGGGATGCCCACCACCATCATCATCAAGTATTTCATGAGGAACAAGGCCACGGACGGTCGACTGGGCTGCTCCACCTGACGAAAACACACATATAAAAAACGGATGTCAGGTTGACAATTCATCCAGAAGGAAGAACAGATGTTAAGCTCCACCACTGATATTCTCTGTAGTCCAACCAATTTGTGTGAATGATGAAGAGAGGAGCTTTCCTGAGCTGCTTTCTATTCTAGTCTCTCACTTTCTTTGCAGCTGGACAGTGCTAAACACCAGGGGGCAGTAGTTTACAGCTGCGTAACTTAATTTAAGCCAAATCATTGCTATTCATGCTTTATGGACTTGTGTTTTCAAGACTGGGTTATTCATGCACAGGGATTTAAGCAAATGATTTGGAGTGTGACACGTACATGGGGTCCTCGGTTTACAACGGTGTTCCGCTCCTACAGTGGCGACGTAACCCGCGTTTGTCTTCACTAACTTAACAACACTAATGAATTAATTACGGTAAATACTCGGATGAAAAACATACATGGGCCGTAAATATAAAGAATTGGATGCTTTCTTGTGCTGCTTGACGACATAAGTATTCCTACGTCGCTGCGCAAACTAGTTCATTGATCGTAACCTCAAAACAACATCCACTCGTTGCCAACTGTTGTCACCCTTGGAGCCACATTTTTCTATTGTTGCTTATTCGCGACCCAGTTTTACAGAATACGGAACAATAAAGAAGACATACATTTTAAAAGTCTATTTTGAATACTTTTTAAACCAATACGCATGCTTACATGTTTAAAGTGCCTTGTTAAAAAACAGAGGATGAACCTAACTGCATCAACAAAAACGTTGTATCCTGGCACAGATTTCTTTTTAGGAAAGTGTAACATCAATAGTTTCTTCTTCTTCGGAAATTAAGTTTGCAGACCAAAGCAACTGTAACCGTTTAAACAGTCTGAATTATGCTATTCATATTTTACTACCTGCCGGCGACCCACCCAAAATGGCTCTCTGACCCACTCTTGGGTCCTGAACCACCAGTTGAGGATCCACAGATCTAGAACGCTGGATATGTAAAAGGAAGGGTTATATTGTTACCTGGATGTAAAATACCAGCCTTGCTGAATCCAGCACATTTGATTTGTATATATACCCTCCCCATTTATAAACAAATGAAAAATAACAAGCTCAGAGGACACGCACAACTGAGCAAATATTAATATTGCTCTTGTAGCGTATTGGTGATTACCAATATGCTAACGGTCGACTGGTCTGCTCCAGCTGTGCGAAAATGCGAGATCCAATCAGAGCAAAGCTTATTTACATGGTCATTAACTTAGACTTTTGGATAACCAAGACCTATTTTATCATTTAACATCTTAGCAATGTCTATGTCAGACATTTCACTTTTACATGATATTCTAAAGGAAAAAAAGGCTCAGAGACTTTTGTTAATTATGACAAATCGAAAAGAACGGAACTTCATGAAATTACCCCAAAGCAAACATACCACACACAGGCACTTATTAGCAAAACCGTGTGAGAAGAATATCCAGTGACACATGGCAACATTGTGATTGCAGCACTTCAATAGCACATAAGTGGGGTCCCCCTTTATGAGCTCTCCCTCTCTCATACACACGCACTTGCGTAACATAAGCACTTGCACCTGCCGCCACCCTTTCCAATTACCGTGTCCATCACAAACTGGCTGACGCATCTCTGTGCTGCCCTCATGAAAATCATTTGTGCTTGGTGACGCTCATATCTGGTAACTAGTGGGCGGAAATTTGATTTAGTTTTGAGAGCCAGTGAGTCTAAAAACACCACTCTTCATAACAACACAAAGACCTTTTAGAGTTGGGGAAGCAGAGCATGACTGAGCAAGCCCAGAGCAAAGACAGCGGACGTGTGAGTGGGTGTAGAGGAGAAGGAGGAGGATGATGATGAGGAGGAAGAAGAAGAATGAGTGTGGGAACCAGAAGACATACTAAAAGACAAGAGACAAAGCAAACAACAATACAGACACTGCTGCCGTTGTGGACTTTGGTCTTGAGCGCATTAGCTGGGCTAATGATGCATACTGTCCACTCTTCAAATACCTGCTCACTCAGCTGTACATGCGCACACTCACGCGCGCGCACACACACACACACACGCAGACAGCCACCTTGTACGGGCAGGGGATGTGATAGCGGCGGCAGTTCTCCTCCATCCAGGTCGTCTCCCACACGCTGCGGTAGGTGTGCTCGTACACGTAGCAACCAATCACGGTAAGCAAGGGGACGAGGTAGAGCACGGAGAAAACGCCCATTCGGATCATGAACTTGACCAGTTTGGTCTGGTTCTCTTTCTCCAGGGGGATCTCCATGCGCACGCGGTTCAGAGCCACGATGCCCACTAAGAGAAGAGAGACGCCCACCTGGAGGGGGAGAGACACAAATGACAACCTGCGGCCCGGTAACGGTCGACAAAATAAATGGAAGTGAACAGGCCAAAAGTCAATCTTCAGCAACAATCCTCAGTTGTATTATTTCATCCACCCACCCACCCATTAATCACCTGTCCAGCCCACTCAGCCACTCTTTCATCCTCCCACACACACTCGACCATCTCTCGACTGTACTCACGGCCACGTTAAGGCAGAGCGGTGCCAGAACAAACCACCGCAGGGCGTCTATGTCATAGAGCCCGATGAAACACACGCCACTGATCCCATCCCCTTCGATTTTGTTCAGGGCTAAAAGGGTGATGGTGAGAGTCCCTGGGAGCCCCCAGGCCACGGCGTGAAAGAGGAGGGCTTTCTTTTCGATGGCCTCGGTGCCCCATTTCGGCACGGCAGCTAGGAACCATGTGATCGTTAGGATGACCCACCATATGCTGCCAGCCATGGTGAAGAAGTAGAGGATCATGAAGAACAAGGTGCATGCCTGCAGGACGGAGGAAGAAAAACGTTGACGTCAATCAATCAGACCTGAAGAAGTCCAAAAATATCTTGCGTGCAGCAGGAAACATTTACAGGTAGCCCCTTCGGACCACATGAGTAGCCCGCGGGCCTGTTCTAAAAATAGCTCACCAGTGATGGAACATTATAGAAGGGATCATTTGAATTCAACTGTTGTTGTGCCCATTGTTCTTTCATCTCTTTTGACTTGACTTGGTCTTGTGTATTGCTATTTATTTCCTACCTTGGTAAATTATTGTTGATTATTATTGCGATAAATCAATGATGTGATCAGCATCGTTACAAAGATTAATATAATTAATTATTCATTATAACATAATTAAAGGAGTTTTAAGCAAATGTGTTACTTCTGGGTGTACCAAACTGGTAGCCCTTCACATTAATTATTTAGTAGCTAAAAAGTGGCTCTTACTGTAGTTCCAAAAATGTTGGTGAGCCCTGGTTTAGAGTAATCCCCTGCTATACTGTGGGTCGGACTTTGAGACATGGATTTCTGATTGGAACACGTCTAATTTTATTTCATTTTATTATCTATTTCCCCCACTATATCACTGTTTTATTCCTGTGTTTGTAATGTGTTCAAAGGTCCCATGCCATCAAAATCAATTTTGTTCAACCTTTTTATGCATAACAGGTCAAAAGTAGTCTGTGACATGGTTAAAGTTGGACCTTTATGCAGTTTGTCGGTTGAATGCAAAAGGAAATAAACGTAACGTGTGCAAAATGTGTGGATTTTAAATCGTCGTCATTCTGATGTAGTTTTGTCAATGAATAAATGGCTTCAATTTATTTTGGGGTAAATTCCCAAGCATTTCGGAACCAGAACCGTGCTGTGTTCAGGTCCATTTCATGGAGGATGGATTCGTAAAATAAGCTTTCACACACTGCTGGAAGTGTATCTCCGGGTTTAGAGCGAGTGAGTTGTGACTTGTGAGTAGTGGGCAAACAACCCAAAGATTGGTTTACTCTCCTTCACGATGATAGTAAGCCCCCATCCCATCCAATGAAATGAACACAAGGTCACTATTAATGCCCCAGAGATATTGCCATTCATCAACGGTATATTTGAAGTGGGGAAAATGCGCGATCCAATCAGAGCAAACCTTATTTACACGTCGCATATTAATGACAAATCCTAACTCAACTGCCATATGAAAAAAGACCAACTAGAAAAGCTTGAAGAATTACTTTCTGGGCGTTTTCAACCCAAATTATCTTGCAAACCCAATAAAATGACATATAAGATGATCAAAAATAATTTTAAAAAGCTGGTGGCATGGAACCTTTAAAGAGTGTGGGCTGTTTTTGTTGTCAGGTATTCACATATTTTCTTTTTGCAGCTGTTTTTGGAACGTGACCCCACAAACGATCAGGGATTACTGTACGATCACTCTTAAGATGGCCACCTCACACCAAGGTTCTTTCCAAGGTAAGGAGACTTTAAAAACAAGACCCTTATTAACTAAAAATTGCGCCATTGCCATTGTTTACACATCAACCACATTTTTGAATGGGGATGATTTTGCTATGGACACAAAACTTTAAAACCATAATTACATACATAATAACATATAATTAAGGCATTGTGATGTAAACATACCCTTAATGGTTACAGATGAGTTTTCTCCATCATCACTTTCACAAACGAGCCAAATTATGTTAAAACAGGAAATGACCAAGCGGTCTCACCTTGTTGTGTGAGCCCTGTGTTATAGTTGAAGCTTTGAACTGTGCGTGGTTGACAGTGTTGCACGCTACGGTGTCCTCCAACAAGAAGCCCAGAAAGAACACCAGCGACACCATGACATAACATACCGCATAGAAGATGATGGGTCGCTCCGGGTATCTGAACCTATTGAGGAAAAAAAACATTCGATAAGGGATGTCACATTAAGAAGAACGTACCAGACTTAATGTGGTCTTACACACCTGGTGACATCAATGAGAAAAGTAAGGAAGGTGAACAAAGTTGCGGACAGACAGACAATGGAGGTGACACCGATGAAGTATCGTGTGACGGTCACTTCCTGTCGGCTGAAGTACATGGAAGGACAGGGAGCTGAGCAGTCTTTCCTGCCCATGAGTGAGTAACCCAGCTCTGGTTCTATCTTCAGCTCTCTGGGGCACCAGAAGCCGTAGTCTCTCTGGACGGTCATGGACGACTGGTCGGTGGGCTCAGAGTCTTTCTGTAGGTCCTCTCGGCGAGGATACGGATCATCACAGTCTGGAAACCTGCAGGCAGACAAAGCAGTCACGTTGATGTTGTTTTTGTGATGATACTGTAAAGTATTTTATTTTATTAGTTTTTTTAATAACCTGCTGCACTCCATGTCATCTGGCCAGGTAAGTCCAAATATTTCCATCAGTCTCTGACAGTCCCCCTTGGCCCGCTGGCAAAGGGCACGGCACGGCACGGACACCCGTCCGTAGACGACGCACACGGGGGCGTAGAGCGCACACAGGAACATCCTCAGGTCAGGGCTGCACACCAGGTTTACGACAGGATGGAAAGGCTGTTAACACAGACGTGGAGACAGTTTATATCTGACTACTAGAGTAAAGAAAAACAAAACAACACAAGGTAAAGTGAAGTATTTAAACTGGTAAAAAAACTGTCATACCACAAATTAAACATTTAAAATATCAGCCTGACAATGGTGCTAATTAAGCTGTCACGTACAGATATGTGGGACAGGGCTTCTATTGTAATAAAACACACGTGCTGAATGAATACATTTGCATTTGCTCTGCAAATCAAATGGAAAAAGGAGAGGGCTGAAGTCTTATCTGACTTGCCTGCTGAAACTCAACACATCTTAGTATTCCATCTACATTTAAAAGCTCATGAAAAATGTAGACCAGCACTCTTATTAGCAAACATCTCCTAGATGTAGCAAAGACTGACTTTTGATGGGTGATTGCAGTGTTTCGGACAAACATAGCAGCCATCCACGTGACATTTTATCAATTAGCTTGTGACCTTCACAAAATAGGAACGGTGAGCAAACGAAAAGAGAGACAATCTAATTGCTTGTTTTCTGTTGACAAAGTCAGCATTGTTGAGCATATTACTTATGCCTGCAACATAAGCATCTCTCGCAGAACATCCATCCATCCATTTTCTGTACCGCTTATCCTCACTAGGGTTGCGGGCGCGCAGGAGCCTATGGCACCTGACTCTGGGCGAGAGGCGCGGCCCTCAGAATTGTGAGGCAGATGTGCTAACCAGTCCGCCACCATGCTGCCAAAAAAGCGAAGGAAAAAGGTGGGAAATTACCTTTTTTTCATCATTGTTCTGTATAAATGGCACTGACACAGAATTGAAGAACAAAGTCGACCCTGGAAATGTTGCTGTCGGATAAGTATTTTTTTGTGTCACACCAGACACTGGCGCTGACATTGTCACAGTTGCGTCAATATCCCATATTTTTTTAAAGGCAAATGGGGACAAATGCCTGGTCTTCTGTTATTCTGAGGCAACAGTTTTTGCAGGATCGCAATAATAATAAGAAGAAATAAAATACAAAATAAGAATTTCCTTGCTAATGAAATTCACGGCTCTTTTGGCCAAGTGACAAAATTTTCACTCAATTAACGAAATAACATTCAAATATTAAATCTCTTAAGAACTAATATATTAACATATAACAATAATACAAATATTGTAAAAATATGTAATACCTGATGTGAACAAAAAGATTGAGTAACTAATGAATGACATTCTCTAACTTGAAGTGTCAACCTTTTTTGGGGAAGATTTACTATTTTGTCCAGGCCAGTTGCGTGCGGTTAAGTCTTCGTGCGCTTCACAGTTACTGTACATGAAATCCATGAACCATTAAAACAAAACATAAAGCATGCCTGGTTGCAACACTGCTCTGTGTGTATGAAGTATATTTCATCAAAACAGTGGACTTTCATTGATTGACGACAAAACCTACCGCACATGCTTACAGTGCACAAGTGAACTCGTGCAAAGACCCATTCATCTGTGATTGTGTACGTCTTTTGTGCGTGTTTGTGTGTGCACTCAGGCTTTGTGTGTATGTTTTGATCGTTCTCAATTGCTGTGTTCCAGATCTGCACATGTTCCACCAGTAAATGGGTGCAGCGGTGCGTTATCAGCGTGACACAGTTTTGGGCTCGTGCACACAACTGCATGTGAGCATGACTGCGCTCATTTTCACTCAATAATGCACAGTCCTTGAGAATGTATGTGTTGTAGGAACATACAAAATGCAAAGAGTATTAAATCGTGAGCCAAAACTCAAAGTTGAAGACTTTACATGCTGACTGTAGAGAATTACATTTTGGATACAGATCAGTCGTGTGTAGTGCAACCTTAGCCTACGGGGCATTCCTAACTACCATAAAACAAGCTACTGCAAATTATGAAGGATGGGCATCGCTTAATGATGGAAACAATTTTTCTTTAAGGACTGGATTTTTATTCCTGTATTTTGTCCAACCAGATTATTATTATTTTTTTCTTTTTTATAAATAAAAGAGTTGAGAATAACAAACCACTTACTTAATGACCACTACTACTTCTACTTAAGTACCTAAACCCATGTTCAGCTGCTTAAAGCAATACTTGTTACATAAAGATTGAAAACTGGTGTACACTTTTGAACTGAACTATGACTGTCATTAGTATGTCAACTGTTTCCTGGCGTCTGATGCCAAGGATTTCCACCGAGATGTCTCCGATCCCGTCTGCCTGGCTCTTATAAGCTACACGTGTCGTGCCTCAGGCGACACTTAACGGTTTGTACATCAGTGAGTCTCACTGGCCCAAGGAAGCGAACCTTTGTTCATCTCTACTCGTACTAACTCAAGCAGTGAAAATGTGTGTGACTTCCATTTTGTGTGTCCCCATTCTGACCATTTCTCAAAAGCATGTAATGTAGGTTTGCGTCATTGCTCCTGCCATGGAATTTCAGTCTTTCCGACTGATCGTTTAGTCCATCTTAGGTGCGCGCAAGGCTTGCGTGCATACACAGGTCAATGCATGAAGGAGACGGTCAGGGCAATTATCCTAGTTAGTGGCGGAGTGAGTGGGGTCTACTAGACTAAAATGAATTGTCAGACATTCTGACGTAAATTCCTGGTGGAAGAACGGACAAAGTGAAATACAAAAATCCCACAAACGTAGCTTTGGGAGAGGAAATACCAAGTAAGTGATGAAAAGATGAGGAAGGGGATTGTGAGAAAAGGATCACATAAATCACTTGCAAGAGCCTCCTTTGATCAATGCTTCTAACCTGCTTGTTTCGCTCTTTCTGGCCTCCTGTGTCAAGGCGTGCTAACAACCTTACTGGGATTAAACTGTCACTCAACAGGTTAGACCTCTATATTTTATCGCCACCTCAATAAAATGTCAATATTTAGGATCAATTTAGTGTTTCCGACTAGAGGCAATAAGCAAGGTGAAATTTATTATTTATTTATCCAGTTCCACCTGACCAGCTGTCCAACAGTATTTTCAGAGCCTCTCGACTGGACAATAAGCATTAGTAGCTTGACATTTAGTCACTGCTCCATTAAACCTAAGGTGTACAGTATATAGTATCAGTGAAACAATGAGCTCTCCGCCACTTCCTAATCATGTGCTCTTTTCAGGGTATGTAGATAAGCTCTAGATCAACCCAATCCATGAATCAGCAAAATACAATTAATAGATGTGTGTGTGTGCGTGTATTCCTGTGTGTGTTAGTGGGTGAGGGGCAAGTGTGAGGGTTTGGAATGAGAAGCAGGTTGGGGTTTTTTGACACAGAGGAAAATGAGAAAAAGCCCCTGACTGGTTCAAATCCTGTTCAATGGAAGGATTAAGTTTCTTTTTCTTTACTCCTGCTTACCGCAAAATTCAGGGGGAGGAACCCCCAGAGGAAGAAAAAAAAAACTAAGTGAAATGAAAAGAAAAGCCAGAGAATGACATGGGCACATAATTAAAAGTCGAATAGCACAATCCAGGAGAAAGATGCCAGTTAAGTGACTGGAAGCATACTGAAAAAACACTCAACACCTACTTTCTAGAAACACAAACATCACTGCACCTGCTCAAATTATTTTAAAGTACTTCTACTAACAGCATCTCCTTGGTGGTGAGAAGAGAGCTGTGGTATCGACCCAAAACGAGAAATTATAAGCTGTTTCACATTATGTACTCGAGCAGTCTGTTGGGCTCGAGGGTATTATTGTGAGTATGCACGTGATGAGGTGCTAGCAGTTGTCGACAATCCAGTCTGTCAGCTCTGCACAAATGCATGCCTGCTGTCAAGTGTAAGGAGGCAAAGGAAGGATGGAAGTAGGGAGCGGAGTGGCAAAAAAACTGAAAAACTGAAGTGGAATGGAGAAGTTGTGGTTTCCCAGTGGATTAGGAAGTCAAATCCACTGGAAGAGGTGTTCCGAGTGTGAGAATGACATACACACACTTCCTGAAAACTGTCACCAGCTTTGTGTTGTGGTGCCATCAAGATGGCAGGCTACTATCGTTTTTAAGCCTTCTAATAAACCAATCCTGTTCTGGCAGCCAAAAAAAGTCCATCTGATCATCTTCTCTGCTTAAATGGAGCTTCACTTTTTGCTCAAGTGTTTATGTTGTGCGTTTGTCAATCTGTTCGCGGCCACTGACCTTTCAGAAGACCCGTTTAAATGTTGCTCCAGCACATGAAAAAATATAATTTAAGAGCTTGACATGGTCTTTACAGAGTGGTTTCTAACAGCTTTCATCTTAACCCTACAGCTTTAATAAACAAAACTAGACAAAGTGTTCTTAGTTTTAAATGGTACATTTCCTACTACGCCTATCACCAAACACATCTGAAATGAAATCCCTTAAAGTCACATATGCAAATGACAAAATGCAAAATGTTTTTCTTACAAATGGATATATATATCCAGCAGGGACCATCTGGACATTAACCTCACACCCTCCCTGGCTTTTCCCCCCTTTAAAAGTCCGGGGACTCACACCGAGTGGGGCATCATTCTCGCTGGCGGTTCACTTGCTTTTAGCACCTCGGTGCTCTGTTTGGTAGGGATTGAAATACTCCCCTTCAACTCACCTCCTTCCAACATTCAAGATATTTTTCCTCCCACACTCACCCAACAATTTTGGACATCCTTCATTAATGCATCAGTGCATGAATATTAGAGACAATTATGCCATCTACAGCCCGAGGTCTATATTATTCCATTTGACAATAACAATAACTGTTGCTTCTCTTTTCTTCATGTCCACTGTTATATTTTTTACTTTGTTGTTTCCTCACGTGGTTAATGTGTTTACAGACAAAATCACAAGATACCCACAGTGGCTGTGGACCTGCCGCCTGTCGATGACTGGAAGTAGACAGGCGCTGGCTGTGAACGGACGAACTGAGGCGGCCGTAATGCTCTCCCCGCTAATCACTGAAAAGAGAGCTAGGAAAGAAGCACCCTCCTCTCACACTCTCTGCCTTTCATTCATTTGTTCCCTCATCCATGTCCATCCAGTCTTCAATAAGGAGGACCGGACAAAGCTGATAATGGCATTCCCCCTCACGTTCATTTCCCCTCCTCCTCCTCAAGCCCGATCTTTTTCTACCCTTATTCATCTCGTATTTTGCTTCCCTCCCATTTAGCGCTGCAATTACATTGGATATGTAATTGCAGTCCACCTCCTTCAAATCTTTTCTTTTTATAGCCCACTAACATCATCATTCATTAACTTCTCCTTTCTATGTTAGGTGTATCTACAACTATTATTTTGACATCATTTTCATTCTTATAGGCTCGAAAGGTATAAAGAAATTCTGTATTTCTCTTTGGCAGAAGTTACATTGCAGGACGAAAGTACCCAAGTACAATTTAGTGCCTATCACATTTTTTAAATTGTCTTTTTACATGCATTTTCAAGCGTTTACAATTACTGCACACCTTAAACAACCTGAATGTGCATACACAAAAATTGCACATAAACTACACAAGTGATATCTACATCATGACCTCTAAATTCTTGATCGTTAACATAAATGTTTTATACTGTAAGTAAAATGTTTTTTAAAAAGAAAAACAGATGTGAGACATTAACTCCAGAATATAGTGTGCCAAAACAAAAAAGAAAGCTCACTGAGTATTTACACTGAAATATCTCAAATTATGAACCTAGTTGGACTATATTCCACTCTTCCATTTCACATGCACTCATTATCCTGTTCCCCTCCCCTCCCTGCATGTGTGCCTTCTTCCATTCCTGCCCTTCCTTCCCTGCCTATTTAACTGCCATGGCAACAGGTGATGTGTCAGCTCCAGCAGGCCCTTCTCTCTTGGAGAATAACAGGGTAAAGGACAAACATGTTTACACAATGCAGGACTCCCTTGAAAGGCTGAAACCACGCAAGAGCATATAGCACACATTGAGGTGCAGTGAGAGAGTAAGAGAAGCCGAGCGGAGGAGGTTATTTGAAATGATAGAGATGGAGCTGTAGCGGTGCAGAATCGCTGAAAATGGCGATGAATCTGATCACACCCACGCTCACGACAATCCAAGATGCCTTAGTGAGCCCATCTGCTGATAAGTCTAGATTCTGTCTTTGTGAGCGGAAGAGAAAGAATGTGCAGGGTGATGAATAATGAACAGCAGCGATTTTGCAACATTGTGATTTGCTGTAATGTTCTCAGCCAGTAAATAAAACTGATATTCATGTCATGTGTTGGTTTGACACAGGGTTCGATTTATCATGATGTGCCGAAGCCAATATAGAGTTAATCAGTTACTTGATTACTCTTTAATGCTGTAAAGCTGGGTCATATCCAGGGCTGCAGTTGTAGTATTTTTAAGATGCAAGATGCACTTGACTTCTGTTATTGATGTTGAATGTGTGAATCTATTAGAATCTATGAAAGAACTATTTTGCTGGTAAGTGCACAGTTGCAAGCAGCAGGGGAAAGACCTGGGCGATATGGTCTTAAAATTAAAAAAAAATTCCCAACAAAAATCCGATTTCTTATTTTGATTTTCATCAAAGCACACCTCTTTACCTCTTGTGGGATTTGCTTCATTTCTCCTATAAAAATCAATTAATTTACCATCAAATGAACTGTCAAAATGCATGGCTCCAATCGTCCATCCATATCTCTTGTTGAAGAGTAATGGCACACCTCCTCCAGCTCGATCACATAGATGCACCTTTATCATGTACAGCTGTACCGGTGGGGCAACTAAGGCCACCTCGGCAGAATATTTGCGGCTCGGAAACGCATACCTCAGGCCAAACGTTTCCAACATGTCTATTAATCACTGCTTTTGCAACGTATAAATGGGCAGCATGTCTTTAGCAATGTCCATTGACTCGGTTACCATCCACTGGGCTTGTCTTTTGTCATACAGAAAACAATGAAGTTTATTCTGCTCATGTTGTCCGTTTATTAGCAGGAATTCAAATCGCTAGTCGCTTTTTTGAAAAATAGTCACTAGAGTGGTCTGAAAATTTAAAAAATTGCTAAGATGGCAACACTGACGTTTACAGTGTAAGCGGTCCATGTCAGTGGAAGGGAGCTGCTAAGAAAATCAATTAGCTGCAGAACACATCAAATGTTCTAACAATTGGAGTTGCCTTGTTGTTGACTATTTTTACATGAGAAACAGATACATGACAGTGAGGATGCAAGTTTGAGGCTGTGGTTACCTGCAAGGGTTAAGCTTCTCACACCAGTATGCACACATACAAACGCACACGCACGCAGTAATTTTCTAGTCTGGGTCATGGGTCATGGATAAGCTCTATTTATGTGTTTAACCATAGCTGAACACTGCGGTGCTCCACTTACAGTAGAATAAAGTGGACAACAGCACAGAGTCCATTAGTACAAAAAGCATACAGCTATTATTCAGAAATATGATGACGTGAACCATGAGTGGACATATTGCAATTGAGATCTTTTAATGTTGAAAGCATGATAAGGGTGACTTGACTACAATCAATACAAACTGAAAATATTCATCGAGTAACATGCTTAACATTTGCTGGTGGTAGCCAGGCACCTAATTTAAAGTAATAATTTAAATATAATTTGAAATAATATTTAGACTTAACTTGTCCTTCATTGTTGTTGTTTTTTGGAGGAAGGGCTATTAACAATGTCAAGAAACGCAACAGAAACATACTATTGACCTAAGTATATATATATATATATATATATATATATATATATATATATATAATTGACTTCAGCGACTGACTAGTTGAAATAGTAGAATAAATATACTCTTGTACAAGGTACAGTACATGTCAATGTAATGCATCTGGAACATGTGCTGTAGATGAGATGATGAATTCAAGAGTTAAGATTGTATTGGAAAGCAGTAATTGACAGCGAGCCATGGTGTGCAGCAGAACGGTGTTTCAGCCGTGAAAAAGCTCAACAATGTCTCCCTAAATCTCGCTTAACTTGCCATTGTGGGGCTGGATAAGCAGCAGTGGCAGCTATGCCGATGGGAACAGTCTGCCAAAAAAGCAGCACCAGGCAGCGCCTTTGTTCTGGGCATAAATAAATGATTGCTTCATTTGGGCTGGCAGCTTCAATAGACTCTGTGAGAATGAGCATGATAATCAAGAGTTCAACGGGAATAAACAAGAACATTTAAACGGGATGAGGACCTGTCTGTCCTTGCTTCGGTGAATAGTGCACCTCTTCAGATGTACCCGACGCACGCACACGCACACACACATCACGAAGAAAACGGCTCACACGTTTTAAAACTCAATTCTTTCATACACAATGGGATAAAGGACACAGCAGACCACACTTCGACACAACAAGTCGTGAACTCTCTCACACAAGCTCTCTCTCTGTTGCGGGGACGTCGTGGCCCCGGGGTGGCCCTTCTTAAGCCTAGCAAGTTGTATTTTGAAGGACAGGCTCCATGCTGAGGGAAAGACAAACACCGGAGACAGTAGGGCTCTAAAGACTTTACACAACCTGTCACTCTGCCACTGTTTTTTTTTTTTTTCTTGTTTAGTCCTTAAATTCACTTTTTGGTCCAACGCACAAAGAACAACCTTTCAATCACTTTGTCCTTTTCCCCTTACGCATCTTTTAAGGCCTCTGTAATACTTCAACAACAGCTTTTCCATTCAACTACAATGCAAACCAACAAAATATCTCAACGATCTGAATTTGAAATAGGAAATCAAGAGTGACACTGGCTGCATATATACTGCCACTGTGATCTTGTTAAATAGCTCAAAGTATTAGTTTTTGAAAATAAAAATAATAATAATCTGATCTCTTTTGTCTTTTGTGGGCGGAGTTAATGGTCATGGGTGGTCCTGAGGGATAAGAAAAGATCTTAAGTGTTTTTTAAACACTAATTTACTACATAACTGCCTGCCTGTCAATCATCCATTTGTATGGGGGGGGTTATGAGTTGGGGTGAGAATTGTCAATTTAAAGTGCGATAGAAAGAGCACCTGCTCGGCTCAATACTCCTAATGAGGCATCATATTCTTCTTCCAAACCACATTAGCATGCCATTACTGTCAAATGGCTGCTTGTGTATAATGTAACCAGAACACACCTGAATGAAAGGATGTCTGTCTGCAGTCGCGCACACAGGTATCAAGGTTGGATTTCTGCAGTTACCATATTTATTTAAAAAAAATTAAAAAAAATAAAAAAAGTTTCACTACTCAATGTGAGAGGAAAAAAAGGAATTGGGATGAGGAGGAATAGAATTTCTTCGTAATGTGTCAGTATATTCATGTGGACAACAAGCTCTCATAACGAGACAAGAGACGTGGCGTCTTGTTAACACAACTAGATTAAATTTGGGAATTAGTTTTGTAATGTGTGCTCAAGTAGGTCTACATTTCCAGCTGCTGGGCTATCTACTGTATGTTGGTTCAAAATATAGTGTGTATCACCAAAATCACATTTTATCTTCCTGAAATGGTTAAAAGACCAGTAGGTAGAAGCTCTGCAGGTTTAACCAATATGTCTAATGCTAATATATATATATTTATTTATTTTTTAACTTACAATTTTACAAAAGAAACAGAGCACAATATCGATTATTGATTAAGGTGTCAAATTATAGTTGTTTGCATTTCGTAATAGCAAAACATGATGTAGTAGTTGAATGTTATGGTTGATTAATTTCTGACTTCTCTGTGTATACAAAGGTGTTTTCGTTCTAACTTGTAAAATTAGAGCTCACTGAAATTGGAAGAGTCTGCATTAAAGCACGATATGATGCATAATGATGATTTGGATTGGTGAAATAAATTTAAGCACTGCAAATGTGTTAAGTATACAACGGAAAAGATGACTCCACAGCACAATTTATTGAGTTTAAACGTTCTTGACAAAAAATATATTAATCCACCTACCACAGATTGTTGATATTACCCATAAAATACAATTCCCTATGCATACATCTGACAAAATTAAATTTCAAAAATCCTCAAAATGTGTCTGTGTGTGCGCGTGTAAGTAAATGCTCTTAAAAACTTAATTGGCAGGGAATATCACATATTACTCAACTGAGCATCTTCTATAATTCCTGATTATAAAAATACAATCAAGATAAAGCTCCAACATACAAAGTACAGTACATTGAAGTGAATTACATCCTCCGGGAAACATAAAATACCATGGCAGATGGGTGGACTGGTCGTGCTGACGTATTCCCAAAGACTGAATTTCACCATTTGCACAGCCAGCCATCATTAGAGAGGCACTTAGCCTTTTAGCTTGAAGTGTCTCGCACCCTTTCACTCAGGTTTTACAGACAATTGTGGCAGGATTGTGGGTGGTAAAAATCACCGTCTTCATTGTGGAACTGAGAAAGCGATTAGCAGCTAGTTAGCGGGAGTGAAAGATGGCAGCTGGCACCATTAACCTCTCTGTCACTCACACACACACACACACTCACAGGAAGTACCAGTGTACAGTTAGCCTTTAGCAAGGCTTGTCTGTGAAACACAAAAACCGCTCTGTAAAACAACTTGCATGAACGCTAAATAAACGTGGCTTAACATTTTAACCAGGGGGAAAGATCTATTTCACCACTGAAAGCATATCAGGATTTAAAATTCATGCAACTTTGTGTAAATGGGTAACTTAAATACATATCACCTTACTGTAACACGATATGAGAATAAGTTCATTTTTCACCAGGAGTTCAACATGAAAGCGACACACGTGAAAAATAATCATACATTATTTCATCACTCAGAAAGGATTACAGTAGCTGCCATCAGTGGTTTCACAATTTGCCAAAGGATGTAGGAAGGGGGGTTTTCAAAATGCATACAAACGTGAACAATCATCAATTGTTGGTCAATTTTGTCTTACTGTTATTATAATGTTCCTTTTCTGAAAAGCTGTGTTACATTCACGGCAGATGTAATGAGACATACACCTTGAAAAAAAGTTCCACTTTGTTTCATCAGTCCATAAAAGTCTCTCAAAAGTCTTGGGAATCATTCAGATGTTTTATTTATTTTTTTAAATTACAAAAGTAAGTTTTTGTTCTTTTTGGTCAGCAGTGGTATTTGCTTTGGAACCTGCCATCTGTGCCATTTTTGCCCAGTTTCTTCCTCTTTGTTGCATCATGAACAGTGACCTTAACTGAGGCACAGGAGGCCTGCAGTTCTTTAGATGTTGTCCTTAGTTCCTTTGTTACTTTCTGAATGATTCTTCACTGTGCTCTTGCGGTAGCCACTCCATTTGAGGATAATGACTCACTGTGGTTCGCTGGATTCCTAAAGCTTTAAAAACGGCTTTGTAACCCTTTCCAGACTGATAGATGCCAATTGCTTTATTTCTCATCTGTCCTTAAATTTCTTTGGATTGTAGCATTGTGTTGCAGCTTTTTGAGATCTTTTGGCCAACTGTATTTTGTCAAACAGGTTCTATTTAAGTGATTTCCTGATCGAACGAACAGGTCTGGAGGTAATCAGGCTTGGACATGGTCAGTGAAAATGAACCAAAATGTGATTAGCTAAAATTATTTCATGATTTAACAAGGGCGACAATAACTTTTTCACACAGTGCCAGGTAGTTTTTAATAGTTTTCTTCCCTCAAGAAATGGGTTTATGGTTGAACCAAATAAAAACAAAGAAAATCACCCATTGTGTATTTAACCTAACTTTGCCTTATGAAAGTTTTATAGCATAATGCTAACACATAATGGGAAACGCCATAGATAGGTTAACCAAGGTAGAAATGAAATAGTAGAAACATAGGAACACATGCAGACAGACAAAAAGTACTCCCAGGCATAAATTCTTTAATGTCCCAAAAACAAAAAAAACAAAAAAAACAAAAAAAAAAAAAAATATATATATATATATATATATATATATATATATATATACACACACACACACACACACACACCGACTACTATTTCGGCAGTATGACAGTCTTCAAATTATATCAAATTTACGTGTAGTACATCTAAGTATTATACTGCCCCATGGTGGCAAAGGAACACACACCAGACACACAATGCTTATTTAAAGCATGAAATTATGATCTTTACATTTTACTAAATTATTACTGCATGTTTTTAATGAAGTACAATACTGTCCAATGCTTTTTTCCTTTTTGTTGGCATTTTGGGGGGCTGGAATGGAATAATAGCATTTCTATTCATTTCAATGGGGAAAGATGATTTGAGATGAGAGTGTTTTGAGTTACAAGCGTGGCCACGGTAGGAATTAAACTTGTCAAGGGAAGGCACAACTGTAGTCAACGCTGTTACTTTTAACACATTGTGATCATGATGGTCAGCAATACTTTGTGAGAAAGTACAGATAAACAAGAAATGTATGGACAAAGATGACCAATTGTTTAAGCATGTACCAGAGAAGTTGTTCAACAAAACAATAAGATTACAATAACACAAGGTAAAATCAAATTAAACAATGAAAATTAAGTGAAGGTACTGACCCACGTTAAATAGATGTTTGTAAACTCAACAGAGTTATTCTGTAGCTCATGGCCTCAAAGAGGTACTATTGAATTTGTTGCAGGGCTCCCAGCAGGAGTACCGTTTCTGGTCGAACAGAGCTGAGCAGGAATGCTAGCAGGGTTCAAGTTGCGGCTTGGCCATTTTCAGAGAGCCGCCTCTTTCTATAGCTGCAGGGACACGGAGTGTCTGTTACAAGGGTACCTCGTCATGTGGGTCAAAGCGAGTTCATTAACAGATGCTCCCCACAGACTCCAGTCAGCCATGTTTGGACATGCCATTGGGGAATTAGCTGTGTTAATTTGCTGACTGAAGTCTTTGACAAAGTGAACAAACGGTGCATGAAAGACAGCAACATGCAATACGGAGGACCCCGTCAGTCTCAAGATCAGATTTTGTGAGTTCCTCTCCACATCAACTGAAGCCAAAATGGCCCCAAGATCAAACACAGAAAATACACAGCCAAGATTGGCCTTGTCCAAATTGATCTGCTCTTCAGCAAGTGTCATTCAATATGGCAAGTGAACAGCTGGAGGAAGGTTTAATTCAACTGGCTGTATTTGTTATCCTACAGACTATAAACCGCTGCTCCATGCTAGACAAAACATGAGCAGTGGGAACTGCATGAAGTCCACAGAAGCTTGATGTTCTCATTCAAACAAACAGGGGTTGCCTGTAATACAGTCTCTTTTGCGTAAGCAGTTTTACTGAGTAGTCTCAAAAGAAAGAATGCATTGCCTTAGGTGTAAAACAAAAAAAATATATATATTTTTTTTTTTTTAAACTTCCTGAACAAATAGTAATTAGTGACTATTAATCAGCTACCCCTTGAGCTGCACCTTTCATCTCTAGGAACAAACAAAGGAAGAAGAAAGAGGTGTAATATGATATTGATGGATACTGTGCATATATGATCGCACCCAGGGTCCCTGTTCTCCCACCAACAAATGTTTGGGTAGTTGTCATAGCTTAGGTGGCACTTGTGTGACCGTTCCTCTACGCTTGTCATTCAAGAAAAATCATTTGTACTTCAGCGACTGCACACAATCATCCATGCGTGTCTCCAGCAGCGGTAGCATGTAGCTGGAAGACAGAACTGCAACATGACGACAGCTTTTAAATCTTTCATATTCAATGCCTGACCACAAGTACCTGTGCAGCATGTGTGCCTCCATGTATCCAGTTGCCTACATATTGTGCGAGCAGTTACAGTTTGGGGGAATATGCAGTACAACACAATCCGGTAAAAAAATGGTTTCTTTGCATTTTTACTGCAGAGACTTCTTGTACTCCGTATGTTATTTGAAAGTCGACTTTTAAGTCGACTTCTCTATTTGGCGTATACAGTAATTGGGTTGAGAATTAGAGTCATGGGAGTAATGCTCACAGTAAATTTATACTGAAGAAGCATTATCAAGCTTATAATCTTGAGGACAAAGCAGCTCTCAACTCCCACATTTGCATGCTCTACATTTTGAAGACAAAGCTTTTTTGTTTTAAGACAGTAACAATGATGCGATAATGTTTGAAACATTTTCACTTTGAGACATCCTTTCTAAAGTTTGCCAAAATGCTTGTAAACGAACAGCCAAAACGACACACTATTTACCCTGTTCTTCGTTGAGTACTGTCCTGTTTAAAGCACATAAAATTACTGTATAGATACTGTAAAGTGATCTGACTTCCGTGATCTATGTTGATCCATTTTTTATTAAAAATTAGTCTGTTCAACCATGCACACTTCTTTTTTTTAAAATTTGACCAGTAATAAAATATTACAAATTGTTTTGACAATTTTTAGTGATATTTAACCAGGATACTTTATTTCTTTCTACACACATTTATGAACATATGTAACTTTCTACTAATTTTGGACCCTATGTCAACAAACAATGCGTTTTGTGTAGTCTGCTTCAGAACTTTGCATGACTATAAGTGTGTGCATGTTTACCCTTACACTTTTCTTTGGCTTACTGTTACCAATTTCTTTGAATTGAAGAAGTGTAATATTCAGAAATAACTACAGTGATTGTTGTATTGTTACCGGTATGTGACTTTCTATGGCTTGGATTGACTGATGAATGGCCTTGTAGTAGCTTAGGCATGGGCTTGACAGCTTGCAAATGTGCTTTTACTTTTGTGTGGACAAATATATTGCTTTAATGCTACTGATGTCAGCGATTTAAAAACAATCTGTATGGATAAATCCTCAGCCTTTTTTTTGCTGTGCAAAGCATCACCGTTTTCTCCCAGTATGAATGATGGATGATTTAATTGTGTTTGCAGAGGATATAACAATTCTTCACGATGCAGATCAATACAGAGATGAAAACACAAAACTGCCATTCCTGGCAAACCCACCAATTTGGTGACTATGAATTGGTTGTGGCTGCATTGTAGAGGATTTTGTTTTCCGCTCTTCACATGTGTAATCACATCTGAGCTCTTGAGCTCTTTTTTTTTTTCCCTTCAGCAGGTGCGTGACACGAAAATGTGAAACATTGCAGGCTGTTGCTATACAGTTTTCAACAAACCTACCCGTACGCTGTAATTACACTTCCACCGACGCAATACCCTGCGGCTATCCAATTTCGCAGTGTGCTGTGACAAAACCATACAATGCACATACCTCCATGGCGAGTGCGGCTGTCTGCTGGTCATAGTGGCTCAGGAGGTTGGGCATGAAGGTGGTGTTGTAAGGCAGATCCTGGCACATTCTCAGTCGGATGGGCTCACAGCTGAACTCGCTGTGGCTCTCGATGGCCTCCATGTGTATGGTCCGAGCCGGAGGAGTCGTGAGTAAGAGGAGCAGGAAGAGTGGGATGGGGAAACGGGGAAAACAGACAGTTTGTCTGCAGGAGATCGGTGCAGTCTTGCAGTCTCTCATACATTCACTTTTAAATGATTCCTGCATTGTTATACAGCAGAGAGGCCAGACTATCAACTGTAGCCTTGAGAGTTGCCGATAATTGGTTTAAGGCTTCTTTGCATTGGAGGCAACTGAGTCCACTGTCAGTGGGGATTTAAAAAGAAGAATCCCACCTCTTAATAAGAGGCACATTATGCAGGAAGATGGAGGCCCCACTGATTGGCGCACCAAGACAAAGCAGCGCAAAAGAAGCCGCCTCTTGTTTTCCACTATTTACTTTCAGCCTTCAGACTGCACCGCCGATTGCTACTGGCTTGCAGAGCATCTTGCAGCATTCTCCACCTCCTGGTTTATTCCTGGGTGACAGAACAGCTCCTCTGGGTTGTCGGTCCCTCTTTTGTCTGCTCACCCTCGCCTCCAGCAACACCTCAACAAAACACACAGGGCCGCGATATCTGTCTCCTCCTCCTTCACCTCCAAATGATTTTTCTCTATCTTCAAGGTCTTTCGCATTCTGGCTCCTTCGAGCAGGTCCTGCAGGTTTAAAAGCATGCACACATACGCACACACACACACGGGGAGGCTCAGTGATCAAACAAGCTGAATGGGCTTTGTCTCAGGTTGCATTGCTTGGTAAGCCAACCCCTTGTCAACATACAAACATGGATTTAAAAAAACAAGATGAAGTCCGGAAGACTATTTGGTGACTAGTAGCATCATGCGTCAATGAAGTCACTGCAGCCTGTTGACAAACAGCTCTAATGTGGAGGGGCTGAAATGTTATCAAAATTACTTGGAGCAGACGAAAGCCGGTTTTTAGTTGTATTCAAACTCACCAGGTTTCATCTAATTACGTGGACACCCGCTCCACCACCCCCCGAGTCTTTCGTGTTTGTGTGATGTTGGCCAGGCAACACTGACTCTCCCCTGCGCTGTTTTTGCACAGTGCAGCTTGGGCATTATTTCCAACCGTTTCCGTTTAAAACAAAAATAATAATCAAAATCTAACGAACCGCGACGTTAATTAGATAAGAACACCTGCGCCAAACAGGCTTCCGTAGAGCGTTCAGCGCGACGCAACTTGTCCAGATAGTTAGCTACCTTTATGCTAATGACAAGACCACCTCTGGTTATTTTTTTTATATTTTTATTTTTTCACCTGGCGTCGAGGTACGAAGTGGAACCTTCTATGGCTCAGCGTAGACTAGTATGAAAGGGCGACCGAGGCACCGCTTCCCCGCTCGGTTCTTCGACGGGTTTGACGAGCCACGCTCTCTCCGTGTTGGAAGCACGTCACTCGTGGGGGCGGCGGCGGCTGTCGCGTGAACGTGTCACCGCCGAGCACGAAACCATTTAAAAGGCGTTTTCGGCGTCAAAGTCGGTGGAAATAATTTCTATTAGAGGTACTCTACCTCGCAATAGAGAGTGGTCCGGGTGCTCCAGAGGCTGCGCTCACTGCGGCGCTCCAGTCGTTGTCCACTGCCGGTTGCCTGCCTGCCTGGCTGGCTGCAGCGCGTGCTGCGAGAGCGCGCACTCGACATGAACGCGCACGCCCCCACTGGAGTGGACACACGACGTGGAAGCTTGTTTGCCTTTAGGTCCATATTAAAGCTACATTCTTTAAAAAAAAAAAAAAAAAAAAAAACATGTTATCAATATTAAAAATTGCGCAATATCAACTGTGGTGAACTGTCATGGTCAGCAAAGCCTTCTCTACTGGTCTAAAAACTTTCTGAAGCACCAACATTTACAACTAAAAATCTAATATTTGGTCCATGAAATTGTATTCTATTTCATTGTATTCTATCCATTTCATCACAATTCTGTTGGCTGCACCGCTACTACAATGTGTATGATTTTTTTTTTTTTTTTGTCCAATCATATTTCAGCCTCTCTGTGCTATCTGCACACATTAATACGCGAGATGTACAGGGAAGAATACAACACCAGGGCACGGCAGAAAAAGGTACGCTCGGTTGCTACCGTACTTTCTGATTAGTATTTGATTGCTTTACATTTATGGCATAGAAGTGTTGTTCATGTTTACTGAAATTATGACTTGGAAATGTCGGTTACAATTACAACTTATCCTGTTGAAAATGTAATAGTTGTCTATTTCAATTTCTCAAAGTAACATAACTAATTACATTTTGATGAGCTTTCTTAGTTTGGAATGAATGCATCAACAAGAACCTTGGTGGCTTTCCTCAAAAAAAAAAAACAAAAAAAAAAAAGTGGATCAAAAGCATAAATCATTATTTTGGAATTTCATATGAAAACCCAGATAAGCGAATGTTCCATAAAAAAAGTAAAAAATTACACAGATGAAACTGTTCAAAAGTCAATGTTCTTTTGTGTTCAGAACTGTAACTGTGAGTTTCAAAATCTCAGACAAACTAATATATTGCACCACAAGGTGGCACATCCAGGTCATATGCGGAAAAATATGTCATGTTTAGGACTACAGGAGAATAGCACATGACCAGGGAGAGCCAATCACAAGCGTCAGCTTTAGAGCGCGTAAGTGTTGAGTTTACATTATTTTATTAATTTTCTCTCTATGCGATTTTAACCACTAGTTTATTGTTCAGTGTCCTTAGATTTCTTAAAGGTGCTTGAAATGAAATGTATTATCATTATTATTATCAAGTCATATGAAAAAAATGAGATTTTGTGGTTATTTTTCAAACTTAACTAAAATTGTAATTATGGAAATTTCCAAAAGCAACTGTAGTTTAATTACACATTTTCTCCCAGTCATGCAATGGATTACAATTACATACATTTTGTAATTTATTAAATTAGGTAATCTCGGTACATGTAATACATCGTTTCCCAATTGACATTGCCGGCATATGAACGGAATTATGTTGTAAACTGAGCTCTACCAGATCTAATTAGATCGGTGGATGTAGAATTTTGTGCCTTTATAAATTATATATAGTTTCGTATGTCAGCAAAAACTTGGTTTAGTTAAACATAACATATGCTTCCAAGACAAGTAATGGTGGAAAAAAATGCTTAAAAAAATGTTTTTTTATTGAAATGATCCAACAGCAGCAACAACAGGAGCTGTCTTTTGACTGAAATCAAGAATGCAAATTTGAAAAACTTTCAAATGTTTCCTTTAGCCTGCCATCATCTTTAATTCTATGTCAGTCCAGCATAGCAAATACATTTCAAAATTAATGCCCTGTATTTACACTCCAATTTTCAAGAGGTGAAGTTTTGAGAAAATGATCATTGGGCATGGCATGGGCCTCACAGACCTGATTACTGAGTGATTGTATCAGGCAGCACAATGTCAATATTTATCCCTCACACAGTCAGGATTAGCGTTGCGTGCTATGATTCCCTTCCACACGATTGAGCACAGCACTAGATTAACCGTTTCATGGGTGATCTGATGTGATCCTCTCTGTCACTGGGATGTAAGTGTGTATGTGTGTGTGTGTGTGTGAATGTGAATGCTAAGACTGCTGCCCCACATACTGGTTGAACCTCTCAACATGAAAAACTGTTCAGCGAGTACAAAAATGCACTCAACGTCATGACACACTATCTTAGTCATTTGCTCATGCCAAAATTAAACTATGCGGGGTAAACATAAAAAAAAAATAATAATAATCTTTCGACTTGCTCCGTCTGGGATGGGCATAATAATACATTAGTTGATCGTTAAGATGTCCATTGATTGTGTGGAACTGATAATGAAAATTGGCTAAATGGAGTGCACTACTAGACTTCAACCCAGAAAAGGCGATGTTGATTCAGACTATATTGTTTGCTGTTCAAAGAAGACCAACATGACGTCATCTCATCTAGGAGGCGAGGTTCACCCTGGACTGCTCGATTCCTTCATTCCATTACATACAAAAAAATAATCACTTAAACTCATTCCATTAAAAATAAAAAATAAAATAAGTTAATTAATCAAATTGCCTATCCAAATTTCTGTCCCAAAAAATATGTCAGAACTAAAACATTTGCTAAGTGAAAACTTGGAGGAACAGGCCTTTCTGTCTTTGAGTGTTTTTTTTCCCCTTTCCTTTTAAACAGATTTAATAATTTCGTAGTTAATATAATCAACACACTTTTGGTTAAATAGTGAAATATGACATGTTTCTGCTTAACCAAATTTTCCAATAAATCATCTCCAATTAGTGCAATTTAATCAGTCAAAGGTATTTTGTGTCAGTCTCGTTCATAAAGCTATCAGATATTAATGAAACATTACATAATGTTTTGCAAAAAAAGTATGCTCCAGTCATGGCTGGTTTACAATCCTCAAGATAACGTCTTTTGAATGCAACTCAAAATGCAAAGGGGTGGTTCAGAATGTACTGTACACTAATAATACTAAAAACAGAGTTCTATTTTGATAAATGTAAAAACAAAAATTAAATAATTAAATAATTTAAAGAAAAGCTACAAAAACAAAATACTTACACTTGATGTCAAAATGTACAAAATGTTCCTTCATATTGAACAGCACTTTCAGCATGAAATGTTATTGACTAGTCAAAGCAAACTCACCAGAGAGCATAAACAGTCCTACTGTGACTACTTGAATACTATGTATGAAAAACTTGCATTTAATGAATGCATTTGGTCTTGGTCGGGTTCAACGAAATAAATCAGCCCACTCATATCAAAACTATATCTTCTTTAAGATTTAAGGATGGGAAAAGAATGGAGTGTTGTACTCCCAGCGTTTTGTTGCATCAGGCATCTGGGTTGACGTTTTGGCCAATCAGGCGCGCGCTGTGTGGCGAGCTCTCGGCCCTTTCCTCCATCTGTGAGAGAGGAACGATGAGGAACTCCAAAGTAAATGTGTGAGAAAACAAATAATGGACAGTACTTTACAACCTTTGCGAATCGCTGCTCACACCAACAAGCACACACATACACACACCTTTTCTTTGTAGTAGGTTTTTCCGCAGGCCAGCAGGCCCCGGAGAGTCAGTCCTACGATGAAGCACCATACAGACAGGCCACACTCTGCAGCTGCCAACACAGCACTGGGGAACCATATTGCCAGGGTGGTGTCCTAAGATGTAAAACAAATAATAATTTCCAATGTATTCAGCAATTATATAATCAAATACATTTAAAAAAAATTATCAATAACATTGATTATATCCATCCATCCATCCATTTTCTGAGTCGCTTCTCCTCACTAGGGTCGCGGGCGTCCTGGAGCCAATCCCAGCTGTCATCGGGCAGGAGGCGGGGTACACCCTGAACCGGTTGCCAGCCAATCGCAGGACACACAGGAACAAACAACCATTCGCACTCACAGTCATGCCTACGGGCAATTTAGAGTCTCCAATTCATGCATGTTTTTGGGATGTGGGAGGAAACCGGAGTGCCCGGAGAAAACCCACACAGGCACGGGGAGAACATGCAAACTCCACACAGGCGGGGCCGTGTGGAGTTGGCTGACGCTCTAACCAGTCGTCCACCGTGCCGCCCATTGATTATATAACTAATGTTTTTATTTTATTATTTAAAATACACCTATTAAACAATTAATAATGTGAATGAATAAAAAAATAAAGACAAAGATCATTTCTTCATCCTGTGAGAGAAATGAAATATAATTAATTTAATATAAAAACAAATACAAAGACGGCATTGAGGAGGAATTAAGACATTTAAATCTAATCCAACCATAAAGAAACAAACAAACTTAAGGTCAAGATGTTGCTATGTGCCAAGTAATAAATCTAGAGTAATATTTGTAGAATCAGCGTAGTAAAACATTAATACAGTTTTACAATTTTTATCAACCAATTGGAGAAAAAAAACTAGATTAATACCACAAACAGGACTCTTGACCATGTAAATGCTTGGTGGGTGTGATTCAAGAACAATGTTGGTGAGTGACTAATTACATGTAACAAGGTTATGTAACTTAATTAGAAAATCTATGCAATTGTCATTTATTACATGGGGGACAAATGCATAATTAAATTACAGTTGCTTTTGGAAATTTCTATGATTACAATTTTAGTTACATTTGAAAAATAGCTGCAAAAGCTCAGATTTTATTTGATTTTTTCCCATATTATTTCCTCCTTCTAAAGCCGATGCTTGTGATTGGCTCTCTCTGGTAATGGGCTATTCTGGTCTCAAACATGACATACTTTTCCAAAAATGACCTCGAAGCGCCACCTTGTGGTGCAATCTATACATTTGTCTGAGATTTTGAAAATATTTCTACGGTTTTAATCCACTTTTTTAGAGGAAAAATCCAAGGGTCCTCTTGATGCATTCATTAAAAATTAAGGAAAATAACCAAAATGTAATCAAACATAATTAGTTATATTAATTTGACAAAGTAATTGAAATACATAATTGCAATATTATTACACTGTCAACAGGGTAACTTTTAACCAACTACATTTCCAAAGTAATCTTCCCAACACTGTTAAAGAATGGAGTGGGTCGTATGTGGCCCATGTGCACAGGTGGGTAGAGTAGCCAAATATTGTACTCAAGTAAGAGTACTGTTACTTTAGAATAACATGACTCAAGTAACAGTAAAAAGTAGTCTTTTTATTTTTTAAATCAGAGAATGAACATCAAATAAAATAACAATATATGGGAGTCGACACACACCTGCCACCATTTAAATTTTTAACAGCCCAAAAAGCAAACAACACATGCACTGGGCCGTACAGAAACATGATTTGCTTTATTCACTTAAATGACTTCATGAAGAAGCTGTTTGCTGACCAGACTTAGTGATTGTGTGTGTGCGCGACACCATAAGACAGGGCTAATGTTGCCATATCCACTGCCAAAACAACAATAGAAACATCTGCAACTTAGCGCAAGTTTTCTTCACAAGTTAGAAGTGGGCTGAAATATACACGTCTGGCCAGTGACCAAACTATGCTGCATATTAAAGCTGTTGTTTTTTTGGAGTCTGTAAAGTAAATACACTCGAGCGGCTGCCGCCCACCCCCAGAATGAGTCATTTTGATTGGCTTGCGAAGGCTACGTGCACGGTCACGAGACTGCCTTGTGTTGTCTGATTGGTGAATTGGAGTCAAATGACATTAGTGACCACGTTGGATTGACGGAACGGGCGCCTTATGCTGAAGTCGAAGATGGATGTTAAAAATAGACACGCACACGCAAGAATGAATAAATAAAAGTAGCGAACGGCCTGTCGATCATTGTTACGGAGTGAAAGTATTGATCCTTCTTCACATAAATACTCAAGTAAAAAAAAGTAAGGTGCATTTAAAGTACTCTGGCAAGTACAGTTTATCAAAAATGTTACTTGAGTAAATGTAATGGAGTAAATGTAGCGCGTTACTACCTACCTCTGGTTTATATGCTATGCATTCTTCTCATAATCATATATTGGGAGGAGAGTTAAGACTCACATAAATGCGTGTGGTGTCGAACGGGCATTGTGCGCTGACAGGAGAGCGAGCGTTGGCGGGGACCACTGTGTCGTTACACCCTCGCATCAGGCCCTGACCGTTGTGGGCGACCGTCACACCGACGGCCAACAGGAGGCCCACGCAGCACGCCGCTGAGAGCAGGGCGTTCAGCAACGAGGCTAACAGAAGTCCAATGTGCTGTGAACACACAAAGGCAACATCTTAAATGTGTGATAATGGGTACCAATCAGTGCAGGATGTGATTCAAGGTGACCTGAAAGTCTTACCAGCTTAAATATGCGAAGGTTCCTCGACACCACAATAGCGATGATCCCAGTGGCAATGCTCTGAAACAGGGAATCACAAACAGTCTCAGCTTCATGAGTGTGACTTTAAAGCTCAGTCATATATTCATGTATATGTAAGCTATTGTATTTGTTTTATTGAAATGTTTTAATTGATTAGAAGTTATTCGGTAAGTGTTTGTTTAATTTCAACCCCCACCCCCGGCCAGATACCCACCACCCCGAATACAGTAGATTAAATAAACAAATACATTATGTGGTGTGTTTTAAGTCTTGAGGGGGTCTCTCTCTTTTTTAAACATCCCTTAAAATGTTAAAAATCTGTACGTGTACACCATTTAAATGGTCTAATCCCAGAATATGTTACTTGTTTTTTTTCTAAAGTGGGCTTTATTGTTTAGCTAAACCCACGCATGACAACTGGGTTGAAAAGAACCAACAATACACAACAGCACAGTCTTACAGACGTGTAGCAAGTGCAAACTTCTGTAGCAAAGAGAAACTGCTCATGTGAGGCGGTTATGCATGGACCTTGGAAGTAACATTTCTCTGCAAACAATTAACGGGCACTGTGTTTAATCAAATAAAGGCCTGCCCGCAAATAAATGCCTTCATTTAAATGAACTTTTGCATTTCAGTGAATAAGATTACCACTCTGCACTATGTGCATATCTGTTGGTGACTAATACTGGCCTCTCATGTGCTTGTGAAGCATCTGCACCATTTGCACAATTGACAGTGTTCCATATTATCGCACTACTAGTCACTTTAAACTGCTTAAATTTCTCAAAGTCTCTGGCTGTCTGTTGTTGTACTAGAGCGGCTACCTTGTGTGTTTTTGATATACTTGGCAAATAAAGATGATTCCCAAGAAGCCGCTTTCCACCTCTCCTTCGTCTTCGACTCACAGTAACTGAATTTCTCTAGTAATAGTAACTCTATTAGAATAAATATGGTAAACATTGTGTTGCATCATTTCCGACATGCTCTCTCAATCATTACAACCACATATTTTTGTTTTGATTGTTCTCAAATTGTTTTGTAAAGGATTTGTGTGGCCTGTAGCTTTCAGTACATTTGATCAGATTTGTCTCTTATTTAAAGCATGTTGAAATGCCTTATTGTATAAGACTGGTTACACGAATAAACTTGCCTTTTATTACCGCTGCACGAGAGACAACTGATACTATACTATCTTTCATTACGGTGGGTTATTGTGCGATTGTGATTACTTTCTGTTTAATGTGGCAGCACAATGTAATGGAGCACAGTAACTGTATTGTAAAGCCCTGCCCCCCCCCCCTCCCCTCCCACTAAATGCACTGGAGCAAAACACATTAAACAGGAAAAGTTCATCTCCTTATTGTTGCAGTGATTTTGGAACAATGCAGGAATTAATACTTGAACTCACCAGCAGACCCGAGGTGACAGAAATGATGTTAGTCGCTGTGTATTCTGTGGTGACCTGTTGGCTGGGTTTGGAAATGTGTCGCAGGACACTGCCATGGACGATGGCGCCAAGGATGAAGTTAATATGGCCCACCAGGATGAGCGCTAATCCCTTTTTCATCAACCTCCTCGGCCCCTTTTCCTTATCTGCATATATAAGACATGCCAAATGTGCTTACAATGCACATTTCAAATGACTAACAACAACAAAAGAATCATCTTTTATTTGTGTACTGTATTTTGAGGCTAAACACTCATCAGAATCAGAATCATCTTTATTTGCCAAGTATGTCCAAAACACACAAGGAATTGGTCTCCGGTAGTTGGAGCCGCTCTAGTACAACAGACAGTCAATTTACAGAACACTTTGGAGACATAAAGACATTGACAAAAAACAATTGTGCAAAAAGATGCAGAGTCCACTAGCACTTAGAGCAGTTCGAATGACTAATATTGCAATAGTCCGGTGCAATGACCATTGTGCAAAAGGCGCTGAGACTTCAAGGAGTGTATGCGGTTTAAAGTGACGAGGAGTGCGATCATCTGGGACAATGATGGTTGTGCAAATGTTACAGATACTCCTCAATCAGTGTGCAAATGGAGCAGATGGCCCCATCACAGACCCAAACACAAGAGCTGAATCAAATATTGTATCTTTCTAGCATATATAAAATCATTTTCAGTTTTGGGTGACATCATACTGTCTGAGCAGCCTTCTCATTTTTTTTAAATGACTATTTAAAAAAAAAAAAATTGTACCTCTGTTTAAATCCTTAACATTCACCAGGAATATGAAAGTAATTTTGCTGCTTTGATTGACAGCCTGAGAGGTACTAAAATAAAAAATAAAACAAATGAAAAACAAACACTATACAAATAAAAACAATATTTAAAAATACATATTACATTAATATATTCATTTAATAATAGGTTAATTATTGTAGTTTGCAATTGTGCAGAACAGTGATTCTCAAAGTGAAGTACCGAGGTAGGAGTATGCAAAAGATTCACTGCCTAAGTACAATTCAGTGGTATTCAACTTTTTAGTACAATCCATTTGCGTTTAATTTAATCATTGGGCTGTAAAAGAACTGCACTGCTGAGGGGGAGACGTGTACAGTGCTTCTAAGTGGTCCTAAGGCATTGGAAAACAAAACAACAAATACATGAAAATTTGAAGACGAGTGACTCACCGTTATCTCCCCTTCGAAAGTAGGCCAATTATTTTACATGAATCCACACGTTAACACCGAATTACAAATGAGATGTGAAGGTTTTACCACAGTGAAGCTTATCTGTTTTCACAGCCTTTGCAGTCTCATTGACTCCCCTGACGGCGGACTACTTTTTTCATCGGATGACTTTCACGTTCAATCATCTGTGCCTCGGAGTACGGTAGTAATAGCAGACGGACCAGAATCAATGATATTGTATACAAACACGTTATAAAGCGGGTAGAATCCCTGTACCTTTATTGACCAAAACTGTCATTTTACCGCAGCAGGCCTGTATTGGCAAAAGAGCGGCAAAATAAAACAATACCGAAACCGTAGAAAGCGATAATACATAGCTGGTGTGTTTGACTCGACAATAACTCACCAAAAATGCACATAGCTGCTTCGTCAGGTGTTTCCTTTTGAATATAAAATAGAGTAATGACACGTCCCGAGTTTACTGGCGACTTTTCCCACCAGCTTCCTCCAGTGAGCGTCCACTTCCGGTATTACGTCACAGTACCCACCTGACGCTTACCTGTTGAAAGATAAGGCACACCTGCACAGTCGTGTACACGTGCACTACGACATAGCGCTGTAAAAACCGAGCGTCATCATCTTTGGAATGGCACACTTGAGTTGCACAGGTCAGGGGTCCGACATACGACGTTACGAACGGAACCACCGTTTTCATGCGTTTCAGTATGTGTGTGTGTGTGTGTGTGTGTGTGTGTGTGTGTGTGTGTGTGTGTGTATATATATATATATATATATATATATATATATACACACACACATATATATATTTTTTTTTCTAGATCAGTGGCTCTCAAACTTTCTACACCAAGTACCACGTTAAAAAATACTGAGCTGTCCCAAGTACCACAATCATGACCAACATTAAAATTAAGTAAAGCAGTAGGCTTAGTGTTAATCAAAAACAAGACAGCATTTATACCTAAACAGTAACATAAAATATTGCAAGCCACTGTAACATTTTATGCAGTTGAAACTCAGGAAAACAAAACTGCAGCCTACTTACTAACGATTCCACTCAAATGTATTGCACATACAAGTTAAACTAAAATTGTACCGAAATAAATTTAAAAACAAACAGTTCTTAATGAACAAATTCAAATGTATAGAACTTCAAAGATAATTACAACTGTACTTGGGCACATAAAGGCCTAGATATTTCTTCTGTACAAATATATACTGTAATTCTGACATTCTGATTCACAAATGTACGTGATGCTGCCGCCGTATAAACTGAACTCCATCGTAAACAGAGGACCCGCTGTAATGTTGTAGCCACTAAATGCATGATTGATCAGTTATTTATTGTGGGATATCCTCAAATTTCGGGGCTATTGTATTGGTGCACTAAATGTAACAAACAAAGAGTAGATTTCACCCATTTATTTAAGAGCAGTCGTACTTTGCACAGTCTGTCAAGATGCACTTATCAAAAACATGATGACATTTTTGTCATAAACAAAATCCAAATACAACCTTTGGAGGAAAAAAATAACCAGTTCAACACCATCAATACACAGATTCATTTTGTTATACGTAACCTTACTCTAAGTCTACTGGCTAATTATGTGTTGTTGGACTGGACGGGTTCATCAATATGAGCTCTTGCACCTACAATGGAACCACTAAAATCAAATGTTCTGGTCAGACTGTTTGGAATTCGACGAACATTTTCTGGGGAATGCCTTGAACTAAAACCTGGGAGGTGGATTCATTGTGAGACTTCAGCTCAGTAAGAATCCTAAGAACTAAACTCTAAAAAGTGCAGTATATTTTTTGGCATTGTGGATTATAATTTTGGGCGATGTCACCACAGAAGGGTACAAGTGGTGATGATCGGAACCAGATGTGCGATGTTGTAAAGTGCTACATGTATCTGCGTCCTGGTTGCTCAGTACAATATTGCCGAGAACAAAATAAGATTGGAATGTACACAGGAAACGAATTTGTTTTTTAAAGGTAACAATGACAAAACCGGACCCACGCCGCCTGAGCCATCGGCCTGTGGCAGCGCAGTCTCTTGTGCAAATTAGCCATGTCCTCTTCTTCTTCCCCCCCACATACATCTCTGTCCAGGCATTACGGCTAACTCAATAAATTGAGACTGGTAATAAAAAGAACGATATACTGTATATTCTGTCACAAAGTTAAGGGAGACTATACATATTACAGTTGTTTCAACTGAGCTGTACAAGTGACTCTGAGACAGATTACTTTATAATTGATTCCTATTGGAAAAATAGTTTTGAAATGACAACAAAATAGAATTTGTTATTAGGATGGCTTGTTATGACTGTACTGTTTGCCGTGTTTTTGATGCTTGTCATGTGAATTTGCAGACACAGAAGCTCCCAAGGCACAAAGGCAAGAACATTTCAAAGGCAAGACCTGTACAGTATAATATTGTCATTCAACTCAAGTGCATCTGCCATGAAATTAAGGCCAAAAGCCAACAACGCAAAGTTGCGAAGTGGCTCAGATACTTACCATGCTGGTGTGAAAGGATACTAAGTGAGAGGAACACACATTACACATTAAACACAATAACTAACATAAATAAAATGTGTGATTTCCGTGTAAAAGGCACAGACAATAATAAAATACTGTCGGTAAAAATGGTAAAACATCGAATAAGACAAAAGAAGCAAAGTGAGATGAGAGGTTTTTAAAGTGGAGCGACAAATAAAAAAGAACAAGAGAAATCCAGTAACACTGACTTCACAGCCTCTCACAGTTACAGTCAACAGAAACTCGGCAAGATTGTCAACATGCACGTCAAAACACAACCGTGCTCTTGTTCCAAAGGCTTGCTAAACAAGGAATTCAGACATTAACGTTTGTTGCTTTCCGCACTACAGTTGGGAGACTAATACTTTACATTGAACCTGACAGGATGGCCAAACAGCTGGGAATGTGCTGTCGTGTAAAAAGACCAATGACAATCAATCAATCAATGGGTGGAATTACGTGAATTGACGACGCAGAAAGGCCCAGCCTAGCTTATTTGGTATCATTTGGTCTTTGGGTAGATATTGCATTCTGAACCACACATTACATGTGAACACCTCACATGACTTCCACCTGCTGTCCATTCTAAATGCACTTGTGAAGTTCTTCCCTGATGTAACAGAAACGTACACTGTTTTGGTCACATTTCAATCTCAAACTCATTATTTACAAAAAGAAAGAAAATCCAGCATGTTGAGTGCTTTTAAGGGGAAAATGTAACAGACTTGCTCTGGAGCACATGGTGCTGGTTAAGAGCTTGAGTGAAGCTTTCTTGAAGGAGTGAAGCTATTTTGGTTCGGTCCATCTGTGGAGAGAACAGATGAATCGTCATTACAAAAATAAAATAAATTCTGGGAAAAATTAATGCATGCCTGCATGAAGATATGGGCTGCTGAGGTTCATAAAATTACTTTTTTTCCATAATATTGTGACCTTTCCTCTATAAACTACAACGTTATACTCTTCAAATTACTTTTGCCACAAAATTGCTACTTAGTTATTGATAAAAAACTAAATAAAACAATTCCCGTAAAAATACGTTTTTGTCTTCACAATATTGCAATTTACAACTTTTCTCTCAGTACGATACTTTTTTCCCCCCTTACTCAAGACAATTTTTTTTCTTGAAAAACAGCAAATTTTCTCGATTAAAAACAAAACAAACATTACACCTTTTCCCACAATTTCTTCTTGTCAGTGTGGCCATAATACTCCTTTGTAGTTAACCACCTATTAACTTAACAAATACCAAGAAAACGACACGGTCAACAAGGGGCAACAATAGAGGAAATTCACCATTTTGTGTTCTTCCTTTTTGGTGTGCGTCTGTTTATTACTAGAAGATGAGTTCTGTTTGAGAAATGATGCAGTTTGTGTGCTATCCATTCCATTCCTGATTATTCTATGTTGACCAATCAATGCGTCAATGTCTAGAAACACCTTTTAAACATCTTTATCACACTGGGCCAACATTTTTGTACCTTCCCTACCTACTCATCTACAAACGTTCACCAATGGAACTTACCAAAGTGTACTGCTAAGTGAAAATGTGGAGACAGAGTCCATCCACTCTTGCCCACAGTGCTGCACTGAAAATACATTACTGTGACTGGGTGGGTGGGTGTACATATATGCAATAGCAATTGTGCATCAGGTTCTTGAAGTGGACCACACAACAGAGCATGCAGCAGAGTCAGCAGTCGTTTTCCCCTCACAGTAGCACACTAAGTTCACATACCTCACAGATGAAGCCCAGTTGCACCAACTCGCCAGCCAAATCTTGAACATTTTCATCTGCAACCCAAACCGGCAGTTAGTAAACATGTTACTTCACTTTCACCAAACTAGGATATGTTCAAAATTCCTGCTCAGATGGGTTGTTTTTTTTTTTAACCTAAAATCCACATTTGCAAAACAGAGGGATGTTTTATCTCTACTCTACTGTCTTGACTTGTGGCATCATACACATTTTCCAAGAAAAGCCATTTTTGTCATCTTGCAATAGCAAAGGTGGAAACTTGTCTTTACATCTTTAGTAATAAGAGAGTTTTTAGATGTACATCTCACAAGCAAACTATGAAACATATTTATAATGCTTTACTCATATTAAAATGCAATAAATAAATAAAAACACTCGAAAATTACATAGTAATTTGCTTGATTTTTTAGAATATTTTAAAATAAATTTTAGAGCAATTTATCCAAACTTGAAGTACTTCTCAAATCTTTAAAACTTTGATAACCTTTTAAACAATTTCAAGACCCATGATGAGCCTGCAGTACATTTCTATGATCTCGTAGAATGTTGTGAGACTGTTGAATAACACTTGGGTTAAGTCAAAACCATACCTACAGTATATGTCCAATAAAACGTGTTTGTGAGTTTTCTTTTTACTAAAACACGGAGAAAAACTAATAAGCCCTTGTTGTATTCCTGTACATGAAATTCGATTAAAGAAGGTGAATTAATCTATTGCTTTTACTTCAAAAGGAACAAAACTGCTGGGAATATACATGGACATTGAAGGGGATCCATGAACTTGTTACTGAGGAGCACTTTCAAAAACATCTCCTGAGATCGTGAATGGCGGTTAAAAAAAAAAAAAAACAGCAAAAACTGCTTGGCTTTGCGTGGACGTGCAATGTGAGAAAGCAAGTGTGTGTGAGAAAGACACGAAGAGATTAAGTGTCCAAGTGTGTCAGCGACACACAGGAAACTGCAAGCTGTGAAGAGATGGACAGATTTTGACACAAGAGGTGACACCTGTCAGCGGCAGTCTACACTCAGGGCCAGCTCCTCACACACTAGTTGTAACGTTACACATCATACATACCTGTGTGTGCACCGACATTTATTATTCTGACCATTAACACTGCGAGGTTATACATTATTCTGTCATTTCCATTCCATTTGTCACAGGAACACCACCAGAAAGTCACATACGTAAATGTGTGTATATGGATTAGAACCTTTGCTTTTACCATACATAATGCTCTAAACAGATGGGTTCAATTTGGGTTTTTAACAGATTAAAAAATCTTGGGTGAAGAAGTAAAATAATTCCGCCACGCTATCTACTGCAGGAAGCAGTCTGCTTAAAATAAGTTACCACGCTCTGTCAGGCATCTCACGCTCGCTTTCACACATGCCTCAGTGCACACATATGGACACATCCTCCATATTAACCCTGAGTGAGAAAAAATGTGAGAGCACCATTGTAATAAGCAATGGTGTCATAACATCAACAGTAATTATTTTAGCTTCTATTTACATCCAAGCTATCCTTTGCTTTGTGTTAAATAAAGTTGCATTTAGCTTGTGTGTGTGTGTGTGTGTTGAGCTTACGAGGTAACATGTCACAGCTTAGATGTCTGTTCAGCTTGTCCTCCAGCTTCAGCAGCAATGTCAGCTAAAAAAAGATGGAATGTTCGACAACATTATAATATTCTGAGATTATCTTTTTGTACGGAGAAGAAAACAACCTATAGACTTCTTGTTTTGGAGAAAATGCATTGCCAACTTGACAAATATGCATGTAGACTTACATGATATTTGGGTCCCTCCTCAATGAGTTCACCACTGCACTGCATATGAATGACCTGAAGGAGACAGACAGAAAGGTGAATACATTTGCTTCTCATGCCTACTTCCACACTCATATCCAGAAATATGCACTGCGTCATACACACCCGCCGTGTCTCCAGCTCTGCAGGCTCAGGTGTGGGGGACTTCACCAAAGGAATCACAATGGGAGATTTACCATTCTGCTCTTGGGGCTGCTTCGGAGAGGGAAGGCCGAACGCCGTTAGGGGATAAATCCCGTTTCTGATTGAGGAGATGGGGACAGAGATGGGCTTTCAAAGGCTTTGACAATGCAGAAGAAAGACGACTCTGTAAAGTATCTACCTATTACAAGTGACATACAAAAGGAAACTAAAACGAACTGAGTGCAAGTCAGTGAAGCTTACAGGTACATCTCAATAAATTTGAATATGGTAGAAAAATCCATTTATTTCAGTACTCAAATATTAGATTCATTAAACACTTGGGGAAATACTTTTCAGAGGGCAAATTCCTGCGTAGTTTCTACATAAAACATAATTTTCATTGTTTCTTGATTGTCTGTTATGTATTATTCTAGTTTTTAGAGATGGTGAATTTGGGGTTTTCATTTGCTGTAAGCTATAATCATCAGAATTATACATACAGTATATATTTCTAAAATAAATGTGCATAGTGCATCTCCATAATAGGAGTTTCCCTTTTTTGAATTGAACTAGGCAACTAAATTAAGTTTTTGACACCATTCATATGTATTGATATGTACCTGTATTAATGTGTAAAGTCAGAGCACCATTTGAGGATAACAAGGAAAACAGATCACTTCTGCCCCCAAGTGGAGAAACAAGACAGCATCATCATTTGTAAGACAAAACCTGAACAAGATAATCTTATTAAACCAATACATTTTCATCACAAAATGACTTTTCTTCTTACCGCACATCCTCCAGGAACTTATCAAGCTCCAAGGCAGGAAATTGTGAGACCCTAGAGGAAATAAAACAAACAAAACAAAGATATATATAAAGGATCTGTTTGCATAGTTAGGAAGTTCATTTTTTTAAATACTTTTAGTGCATTATTAGCCGATCATCTGCCTTTACAAAAGACAGCTAATTCATTGCCATTATTTTTACACCCAATGATAAAGATCATGAACTGGTGTTCTTACTTGAGCTGAACAACATCTTTCTTGTCAGCGATAATGAGATTCGGGTCCATGTTTTTGGTTATCTCCTCCAGGGCGTTCTCTGGGATCATGTCTGGACAATTGGAAACCATCAACAATCAATCTGCAATATCTCTTTTTCTGCAAACATTTGTTTTCAACTGGGGCCTGAATTATGACGCAAAAATGCTAATATCTGCTATGGCTCCAACACCAGCTGCTTGGGCGGAAGCCAGATGCTATGGTTGTTTATTTTTTACGACAACAAAACACCATATAGTCCGTGTGTCAAGGGCTCACATTGATGACTGACAATACAGTGAGCAGCCAGCAGCTTCAGTAGTGGCACTTCAAACAGAGCCTTGTTAAAGAGCAGCTCTCGGGCGGTGGGTCTTGTACATGGGTCACAATCCAGGCACTTCTGAATTAGCTCCTAAAACGCACACAACACAAAATCTGCTAACGAATATTGTTGCCCTTCATTTCCTTGGGAAGAAAGTGCAACTTGGTGAAATGTTTGATTGAGTTTCTTGTTTTCTCCCCAAATGGGGTTTGGGTTAGATCAGGGGTTGTCATTGATCTTTGTCAACAGTTGCCCTTTCAAGCCATTTGAGACGCTTTTGTGTTTTAGGGCTATACAAATATACTTGAGTACTGACGTCAGCAAAGCTTGCTATGGTAGATGCTGCTTGTAAAGTTATCCAGACCCAATGCTAAACCTAAGCTGTTCTATCCATTCATTCACCCATACATCCATTTTCTACAGTGCTTGTCCTCATTAGGGTCGCAGACATCAAACAACCACTCACTCAATATCATGCCTATGGACAATTTAGAGTCTTCAAAGGCCCTTCCATGTATGTTTTGGGAATGTGGACAGAAGCCAGAGTACCCATAGAAAACCCAGCAAACTCGACACAGGAAGGCTGCAGCAGGGATTCAAACCCCGGACCTCGGGCAGATGTGCTAACCACTCGTCCCTGCCCTGTGCACTCCTCATCGCATTTTTACATAATCGCCCTTCATCTCAAAAGGGAACTATAGCAAAAGATTTCTGCCGAAACTAAAACACATAACGCATGTAGAAAGAAAGGAAGTAAATGGTTGTTATTGCTGCTTAGTGACTTCAATGGGGTTGTTCAGTCCATCTTTTCGAAACAAGGTTGCAAAAACATTTTCATAGCTTTTGTGGGACAAATACAATACGTTCTAGAATGTCTATGTACATTCACACAATGTTAAGGCCTTACCCTCTGTAGTGGGTCCTCCAGCAGCTCTATGGCAGTATTGACGGCATCCTCAGACACAAATGAAGACTCGCCATTTCCCTGGATCTCCAAAAGTGCCATCTGCAATGCACGCATAGTGTATTAACATATTGTGTTGGCCTTGAGCATGCCTCATGTTTCATTCTGTTTGTGGGTTACTTCAGCACCTCGAGGGCACACATGCCGAATGAGTAGATGTCTACAGCTGTGCTCATGTCAGTGACAGCTGCAAAGAGACATCAAGGGGAAAAAAAAAAAAAATAAGAGACAAAAATGTCCGCCACAATCCAAGCGGGAGATGGAGGAATAGTCCGGACATTGTCACAGCGACAGTAAATTAATTTAGCCTATCACAATTTAGGGCTGTACTAACTCATCTGCAGGAACTTGAACTTTGGAAATGGAGGGTCACGCGTTTAGTCTTACTACGGACAAAATGTAAAATGCTAAATAGATGTTGGAGAAATGCTAGTCTGCTTCTTGACTAATGTCAGGTTGCTCTTGAGCAAGGCACCAACTCTACCTCCCCAGCTCAAGAGGTGCTGCACTGTTTTGGCGCCCTTGTCCGCCTGACATCTCTTTCTTGCATGTCTGCATGTGAGTTATCTGCTTCTCTGTGTGGTATGCAACACAAATATATAGCAGAGTAGGAGTTGAACTTCCTACTGAGGGATTTTAACATGTATATCCACAAAAAGTTATATCTTTGTCTAGCTTCCTCTGCTGGTGGAGTTAGGCAGAAGTTTTGCAATAGCCTCTCACACAGAGAACGTACAAAAAGATCACTTCGGAGCTGAAACAAAAGATCCCATATTTATCCGCCTTTGCCTTTTATACAGAACCCAGCAACACACTAAAACGACAACAAAGCCTATTCTATTTAGAGGTGCAACAATTAATCAACAAATAATATCAAATTAATCGATTTTTGGTAATTGATAAAAAGTTTAGACCTTGTTTAACTTAAACTTGTCCAAATCCTCGGACTTTCAGCCTCTTAACATTAAATATTAATAATTATATTGATTATAATAATAAAGCAGTAAATAATGCAATTTATTATAATAATAAAGCAGACTCATTAGCTTTGTGTTTCATTAAAATAAAACATTTGGAAACATCTTTTAGTTTGGAAAACAATTAAACATTTTCTGACGTTACGGACCAAACCAAAAAAAATCAATGTATGTTTGTGCAATTTGAAATTATGTCAAATGTTTAAAGAAAAGGATGCAAATGTAAGTTTTTTAAAAATCTAATTCATCGATTCATCAAAAAAACAACCAACAGAATAATCAATTATTAAAATAATCATTAGTTGCAGTTTTCATTCTATTCTATTGTCGCACCTGTAGGAACTTTTTGTCCCTCATTTTGTGCCAATGTTGTTTATACAGAGCAGAAGTGTTGTTTTTTTTTTTTTTTTAAACATGGTTTTTGTCTTCTCTTACTTCCATATTCCGGGGCAAAGAAATGCAAGTTCTTCTGTTCTTCATGGCATGTCTTCACATGGTTGTTGATGATGTCTGGAGCAACTGAGTAGAAGAAGGAATTTTAAAAATATATTTATGAATCCGTAAGCGAGCGATAACAAAGAGTGTTTCTGCCATTCAAGAAGTTGAGGATCAATGTTAACTTTTTATCGAGTTGGGTAGAAAATCCACATGCTGTAGTGGTAGCTAGGTCTTTGAAGTACAACACGTGGTTTGTGTACACTGTTTAAAATAGATTTTCTAATTACATAAGTATGCAGTGACAATCAATGTGAAGGGATTGTCAACTACTGAAAACTGTGAGTGTCACTTGGTTTGAAAACAAACTCAAGAGCATGAAACTGGTGACTTTTTTTTTCTTTTTTTAAAGTACCTGATCCGATCTTGATTAGGCCATTGTGCTGGATGAAGATGGTGTCACAAGTCAGGTTGCCGTGGATGATGGGGGGATCACAGGAGTGGAGATAACTGCAGGACAATGACCACAAAAACTCATGTACATTATTTTCCTCTGCCTGCATGTGACCATGATAATGGAGGAACATGTGACCAACCTGAGAGCTGACAGGATGTGTGTGCACCATCTCTTCCAAGCCTGTCAGGAGCACACACACGATGAAAAGGCTTGTTTTCAATATGGCTTATATCTACCGTGCACCACTGCACAAAATCACACACAAAATCTCCAATGTATCACTTTAACCCAAAAGAATGTAAGATTCTTAAATTAGGATTTGCATATAATATAAAACATGGGAACTGTGTTCAATTGTGGAAAAAAAGCATATCACTGTACTGTGTATACAGTTGAAACCAGATATTTACATGCACTATATATGGACACATAACCTTTTCCTCCCTAAAGTCTGACATGAAATAAGACTAAACTTTTCCTGTTTTAGGTCAACTAGGATTACCAAAATCATTTCTATTTGCTAAATGCCAGAATAATAAGAGGATTTTTTTTCCCCGACAATTTTTTTTTTTTTTAACTTTCTTAAAAGTCATAAATACAGTAAGATTACTAATGTCTTAAAAGAATTTGGGAAAATCCAAAGGAGGATGTAATTTGTTTGGAAGCTTCTGATGAGATAGCTGACAACATTTCAGTTAGAGACACACCTATGGATGTATTTGAACTAGGCACACCTGAAACACACTGCTACTTTGTGTAACATCAGGGGGGGGAAAAAAAAAAAAAAAAAAAAAAAATCAAAAGAAATCAGATAAGATTATCAGGAAGAGAATTGTGGACTTGCACAAGTCTGGTTCGTCATGGGTGCAATTTCCAGATGGCTGATGGTGCCAGGACGATATATTTTCCCAGAAACTATCCCGATAAACGAAAGTATTGTTGATTTTTTTTTTATGCCACTGATATAATGTGTGTGCGTGTATAACACACACACAAACACACACAGAGTCCCCTTCAAAAGTATTGGAAAGGCAAGGTCAATTCCTTTGTTTTTGTTGTATACTTAAGACATTTGGGTTTCAGATCAAAAGATGAATATGAGACAGAATTTCAGAATGCCAGCTTTTATTTCATGGTATTTACATCTAGGTGTGTTAAACAAATCTGGACAAAGCACCCTTTGTTTGAACCCACCCACTTTTCAAGTGAGCAAAGGTATTGGAACATGTGACTGAGGGGTGTTTCTAGTTGCTCAGGTGTTGCCTTTCAGATTGATTGCTTGAACATTAAATAGTACTTGTTATTGGCGTTGTGTTTCTGTAAAAACTGTATTTGCTGTTAAGCAAACATGAAGACCAGAGCACTGTCTATGGGAGAAAAGAAAACCATTTTGTAGCTGAGAGAAGAGGGAAAATTGATCAGAGCTATGCACAAACATTGGGCGTAGCCAATACAACAATTTGGAATGTCCTGAAAAAGAAAGAAACTACTGGTGTACTGAGCAACAGACATCGAACAGGTCGGCCAAGGGTACCATCAGCAGTTGATGACATAAACATTGTGAGAGCTGTGAAGAAACCCAAAGACAACAGTCAGTGACATCCCTGCCAACCTCCACAGGGCAGGGCTGAAGGTGTCACAATCCACTGTTCGAAGAAGACTTTGAGAGAAGAAATATGCAGGTTATACCACTAGATGCAAACCACTCATCAGCAAAAAGAATCGGAAGGCCAGATTGGATTTTGCAAAGTTGTACAGAGATGAGCCACAGATGTTTTACTGATGAGACCAAGATTAACCTCTACCAAAGTGATAGAAGGGTGGAGAAAGAAAGGCTCTGCTTATGATCCAAAACACACAAGCTTATATGTGAAGCATGATGGAGGTAATGTCATTGCTTGGGCTTGCATGGCTGCTTCTGGAATGGGTTCACAGGTCTTTATTGACGATGATGGTGGCAGCAGAATGAAGTTTGAAGTCTACAAAACCATTTTGTCTGGCAATTTACAGAAAAACGTATTCAAACTAATCGGGAGAAGCTTCATCATGCAACAAGACAATGAACCAAAACACTGCCAACGCAACAAAGGACTTCATCAGGGGGAAAAAGTGGAAGGTCTTAGACTGGCCAAGTCAATCACCGGACCTTTACCAAATAGAGCATGGATTTTACCTCCTGAAGAGGAGACTGAATGGAGAAACCCCCAGAAACAAACAAGAACTGAAAGAGGCTGCAGTAAAGGCCTCGAAAAGCATTTCAAATGAAGAATGCAACAGTCTGGTGAAGTCAATGGGCCACAGGCTTGATGCAGTTATTCCAAGTAAGGGTTATGCCACTAAATATAAAATATTATTATTCATCCATCCATTTTCTGAGCCGCTTCTCCTCACTAGGGTCGCGGGCGTGCTGGAGCCTATCCCAGCTATAATCGGGGAGGAGGCGGGGTACACCCTGAACTTACTTTGAGTTAATTTCATGTCTTTTCCAATAATTTTGCTCACTTGACAAGTGGACGGTTTCAAACAAAAGGTGCTCTGTCCTGAGTTGTTTAACACATCTACACGTAAATACGATGACTTTTGTCTCATATTCATCTTTTGATTTGAAACCCAAATGTCTTCAGTATACAACAAAAATTAAGGAATCGACCTTGGCGTTCCAATACTTTATAAGAGCATTTTATGCTCAACAATATTGAACATTGGCATTGAAATGTAGAATGATAAACATCTTATATAAATACAAAATATAAATGAAAGACTCAGGCTCTGTTCACAAAAATATAATTATAATTATACTTTAAACAGGCGGCACGGTGGGCGACTGGTTAGAGCGTCAGCCTCACAGTTCTGAGGACTGGGGTTCAATCCCCGGCCCCGCCTGTGTGGAGTTTGCATGTTCTCCCCGTGCCTGCGTGGGTTTTCTCCGGGCACTCCGGTTTCCTCCCACATTCCAAAAACATGCATGAATTGGTGACTCTAAATTGCCCGTAGGTGTGAATGTGAGTGCGAATGGTTGTTTGTTTGTATGTGCCCTGCGATTGGCTGGCAACCAGTTCAGGGTGTACCCCGCCTCCTGCCCGATGATAGCTGGGATAGGCTCCGGCACGTCCGCGACTCTAGTGAGGAGAAGCAGCTCAGAAAATGGATGGATGGATATACTTTAAACAAATAGTAAACATTTGGCAAAATGGTATAGAGAGTCATTAATACCTTAACAGGCAATATACAGCCAATCAAGTTTCCAGTTGGTATGAAAAAAAAAAAGTGCAAAGTCACAACATTAATTTGGTAACAGTAACAACAAATAATATACCAAAAAGCAGATCAAAGTAACCTGTTTTGCATAAAGATTCACACTGCCTATCAAAAGTCTCAACAGCGTTGAATGGCTGCATTTCTTTCACTATAAAGCAAGTAAAGCTACCTGTGAGTGTGCGCCATGTTGCACTGTCACGTTGATATTTGCATTTTTGGGCAAAGGCATTCCAAATTGCATGGGTGGGATGGTTGTGTTTTAAATGCACTCCGGGGTTTGTTATGTTGCCAGTTTTTGTTGCGACTTTCATACAAATTTGACATACCGGCTCACTGATGTTAGCGGGCTCGCCGCATTCATCTGGCTTGAATCCAAAATGTTCTCACAGCGTTGCTGCGGCATTCGGCTTTGGAACTAATTCTATTTGTGCCGCTCAACTTTCTATAACTGTACAACTACAGCCGTCGTAAAACTTAGCTTTGAGCATGCTATTTCCTTCTCTCGCTCTGCTTCAACGCTGCCCATAGCCGTCCTGTCTGTCTCTGTGTGTGTGTGTGTATGTGCACGTGTGTGTGTGCGCATGTGTGTGACTCCAGCCTCCCACAGTGAGAAGAAAGTTGACTGACAGGAGAGGGAAAGAAGCAGTAAACAAACATGCATGCAAATGACAATTTATGGAGTCCGGAAAAAACTAGCGTGTCCATTTTATTTAACGAACGATAAGTCGATATAGTAATTATTGTGACAGACCTAGGAAGGAGATGGGTTCTGTGTTCCAGAGATAAATGTGCTTCGGTCTCAAATATCCATTTCAACCCAAGAACAAAATCAAAAGACCTTGCGAAGATGCTGGCGGAAACTCTTAAGAGTGTTTCATGATCCACAATTCAACTTTTGATTTTGAAGAAAGCAATGAATAATTGTCCCCCCCAAAAAAATCCTCTCAATATTCAGGTATTTAGTGAATAGAAATCATTTTGGTAATCCTAACTTACCTAAAACAGGAAATGTTTAGTCTGATTTCATGTCAGACAGTGAGAAGAAAAAAAAGTCTGTCCTTCTATATAGTGTATGCAAATATCTGGTTTTAACTATATTGCACATACAGTGTAATGGGTGGAAATATGTCTGTGCTTGCACTGAGACAGACCCCTCAGATCTTATCCAGCACAAATTAACTCCTAAGTGCTCCTGCACCCCAAAACTGGTTTCACATCCCAGTCTTTGTGTTCCAATTCCTTAATTCCAAAGGTGCACCAAACAAAGTTTAAATGTGGGCTGTGTCAAAAGTTGAACACACTTATCCTCAAGGTTCAACCATTTTCCCTGCATTTGTTATACCTGCTGAATTCTTGCATTGCTTCATTAGATAGCACTTTTTTTTTTAATGACAAATTCACAATCAGTTATACCTTTTCATTCATGGCCTTGTGATTCTTTTTGGTCTTCTTCAGAAACTGCTTTAAACTTCCCGATGACATGTACTCAGTAATGAAAATCACCTAAGAGAAGAAGTGGTGCTTGTATGAAAATTTAGATGAAGAATAAATATAGAATATAAGAATAAAATATCTATCAATGAAGACACTAAAACGTGTATTCAGTTGGCACGACTCACCCGGGCCCGGTTCTCCTTGGTGTCGATCCAGTACTTGTGGAACTTGACAATATTGGCATGATCTAAATGGATCAGGTTATCAAAAACAGCCTCGACCTTCTCCTGAACACATCGTGCAAATATAAAGTAAACAAATCACCACTAACAATTGACCCGTTGTACCCGACTATTTATTTGATGTGATACGAGGCCTGACCTCCAGCAGCTTGAAGTTCTTCCTTTCTGAGAACATGACTTCATTCCACACCACCTCCACCCCTTCCTCGGTATCCATGGCCAAGTATGCCGTGTCTATCCCGGGAACATTTCGCTGATTCACCTAAGAATAAATCAATCACAAGATTCGATTTTAACTGCATGACAACAACAATAACCACAATACATGGATAAAAGAAATGTTTTTGTTGTTGATAAATGATTGGCTAACTATTATAATTACATTAATTGGAAATAATACTTTTAACATGAAAATACATAGAGTATTTTATATACATTTTACCTTTATTTATTTATTTAACTTGATCTATGAATGACCTGTCCATTTAAAAAATTAAGTCCGGACCTCGAGCACAGAGGTTTCAACAGCCCTGCTCTAAATTGTCAATAGGTATGAATGATAATGGTTGCGTCTTCATGAGTTTGTGGCCTCATTCCAGAAAGTAAATGCCCCAGTCTGCTTTCTTCACAGGGTTTGTTTTAGCCGCGTCCAAAAAAAATCCAGGAAGCTGAGATGGTGAAAAACAGTTATAAGTATTCAGACCCCCTTACATGTTTCACGCTTTGTTATATTTCAGCCATTTGTTAAAATCATTTAAGTTCATTTTCCCCCTCATTAATGTACACAAAGGACCCCATATTGACACAAAAAACAGAATTGTTGAAATTTTTGCAGATTTATTAAAAAAGAAAAACTGAAATATCACAAAGCGATAAGTATTCAGAGCCTTTGCTGTGACACTCATATTTAACTCTGGAGTACAGCTGTGTTTGATTATACTGATTGGACTTGATTAGCTAAGCCACACACCTGTCTATATAAGACCTTACAGCTCACAGTGCATGTCAGAGCAAATGAGAATCATGAGGTCAAAGGAACTGCCTGAAGAGCTGAGAGACAGAATTGTGGCAAGGCACAGATCTGGCCAAGGTTACAAAAAAATGTATGCTGCACTTAAGGTTCCTAAGAGTACAGTGGCCTCCATAATCCTTAAATGGAAAACGTTTGGGACGACGAGAATTGTTTGTAGAGCTGGTCGTCTGGCCAAACTGAGAAATTGGGGGAGTAAATCCTTGGTGACAGAGGTAAAAAAAGAACCCAAAGACCACTGTGACTGAGCTCCAGAGATCCAGTCGGGAGATGGAAGAAAGTTCTAGAAAGTCAATCATCACTGCAGCCCTCCACCAGTCGGGGCTTTATGGCAGAGCGGCCCGACGCAAGTCTCTCCTCAGTGCAAGACACATGAAAGCCCGCATGGAGTTTGCTAAAAAAAAAACACCTGAAGGACTCCAAGATGGTGAGAAATAAGATTCTCTGGTCGGATGAGACCAAGATGGAACCTTTTGGCCTTAATTCTAAGCGGCATGTGTGGAGAAAACCAGGCACTGCTCATCACCTGTCCAATACAGTCCCAACAGTGAAGCATGGTGGTGGCAGCATCATGCTGTGGGTGTGTTTTTCAGCTGCAGGGACAGGGAGACTGGTTTCAATCGAAGGAAAGATGAATGCGGCCAAATACAGGGATATCCTGGATGAAAACCTTCTCCAGAGTGGTCAGGACCTCAGTCTGGGCCGAAGGTTCACCTTCCAACAAGACAATAACCCTAAGCACACAGCTAAACTAACAAATAAAATAACGTGGCTTCAGAACAACTCTGTGACTGTTCTTGAATGGCCCAGCCAGAGCCCTGACTTAAACCCAATTGAGCCTCTCTGGAGAGACCTGAACATGGCTGTCCACCAACATTCACCATCCAACCTAACAGAACGGGAAAGGATCTGCAAGGAGGAATGGCAGAGGATATCCAAATCTTGGTGTGAAAAACGTGTTGCATCATTTCCAAAAAGACTCGTGGCTGTATTAGCTCGAAAGGGTGCTTCTACTAAATACTGAACAAAGTGTCTGAATACTTATGGCTGTGTGATATTTCAGTTTTTCTTTTTTAAGAAATCTGAAAACATTTCAACAATTCCGTTTTTTTCTGTCAATATGGGATGCTGTGTGTACATTAATGATGAAAAAAGATAAACTTAAACGATTTCAGAAAATGGCTACAATATAACAAAGAGTGAAACATTTAAGGGGGCCTGAATACTTTGTTAATTGTTCTCAGTCTTTTCACTTTTCCAGCACATACCTTCAAACATTTTTAACGTATTGAGAAACAAAACACAAAAATGACTTGAGTGCGGCTTTGACTGTAAAAATACTCAAAGTGCAATTAATTGGGCCTGTGTTTTATTGTTTATTGATACTACTGTATTGACAGTTGAAGTAATGACATGCTTGTTTTCCATCTGCGCATGTGGGGTGGTGAGAGGGCATCAAACGGGGGTTTGCACTGGGTCCCGTGAAAACTCTGATCGCCCCTGCGTCTACCTATCGTCCATCTATTCGCCTTTTCGTCCGTCCAGCCAAGATAGAGTCTTACCTCCTCTCTGCGCTTCTGCCAGCGGCCGCAGGGACTCTCCTCGAGGATTTCGGACTCGTCTTCACTTTCATCCTCATCCTCAGTGGTGGTGGAGCCAGAGGGCTGGGCGGAGGCCCCGCTTGGTACCTGATGAGCATTACAAGTCACGTGCCCCCCCGCCGCCGCGGACTCGGTTTTGTTGGCCTCAGCGGCCGTGGGTCCTTTCCACTCTGCCTCCGCAATCATGGCACCACTTCCCCCAGGCTGGGCTGTCCTCCTCTCCGCTCCTGCGACTGAGCTGTGCGAGTGACGGACGGCGGGACTCGTGCTTTGAGTTCCTCACACGTCCATCTTCTCACAAGGCTAGCCTTTAGATCCCTGGAGGCTGCAAAGACAGTTAGGTTAAAGTGGGAATACTTCAGAAGGAAAAGGCTCAAACAACAACACACAGCCTTGACTCTTAGTCCTTCTCTGGGTGTCCTTTTAAGATAGCTGACCGAAAAGAACGAGTTTTGCTCAAACATAACAGATATGTTCTTCGCTAGTACACACTTTCCGACTTTCACTACCGGTCTGCTCGCTCGCGTCCACGTTCGTCGTTAAAAGACGTCGTGTCTTCACACTTCTTCGCTAACTTTCACAGCTAACAAGCTAGTAACAGGTAAATAACCATATCGCGAGGATGACATTAGAACGCCGCACACGACAGAGTTTACCGTGTAAGCACGACGTCGACGCCACGTTCAGTGGTGCGGGGGGGTTACATGTTCTTGGAAAAGCCGGTGAAAAGGCAGCAAAAGTAGTAAAAAAAGAGACATTTAGACGACTTGCTGGTGGTTTTCAAGTGTCCTCCTGTGGCAGGCAGGCACGAGTGGGAGGGGCAGGCAGCACTTGAGGAGCACATTTTTGCGCAAGCAGCACGCAGACAACACGTCACACGGCTCCGGACACGCAGAAAAGTCACTGGTTCATCAAGTTCACGCTCCCAATGAAGCACATCAAGTGCTAGCCACTTTAGTGGTTGAATAACATGTTTATTGTTTTTTTTTTTAATACCAGCGCTTCACGATACAGACGTTAGTGTTCCTTTCATGACATGTGAAAGAATTCCATTTAAAGACAAATTCTTATGCAAATACATTGACAAAATAATTCCCCCCCACCCCCCCCCCCCCCTCCCACACATACATTAGCCACGTCTTATAGCTACGTAAATCGTGCCAATTCCTATCAGTCAAAAGCAAAAAAAAAAAAAAAAAGAAAAAATACTTTGAAGATTAGTCAAGATAGTTCACATCTCAGTCGGCCACCCATGTTTTGGCTGTTGCTCGTGTGTTCTGATCTAGGGCCACATGATGTTTTTTTTTCAATTTATTTTTAAACATACACATGGTCCAGGTCATTCGTAGATTCGGGGAAAATAAAATAGTTAGAATGCCTTTATAAAATACCTTATTTAAATCATGGCAATCATTCTCATGTATTCATTAATGTTGAATTTGAATTGAATTTATAATACCTGAACAATGTATTCATTCCAGTTTATAAAATTGTTGAATGTATCCATAAAGTAGTTTTAACAACAAAATAATGAATTCAATTTTTTAAATTAATGTAATTATAATTAATCAATTTAATTCAACTAATAAAATGTGCTAAATCTAAATTCGAAATAGTTTACTTTTATAAGCTAATACTTCATTCAGATGCTTTAATTCAAACCATTTTAGCATAATTAATGAACTAATTAGTCTATGGAATAAATACAAAAAGTAAAATTAATATCTAAAAATGGTATTAAATAATGTTTATTATTTTAAAATTTACAATAAATTCATTCATGAACTATTTATTGAGCTGGAGGCATAAAAATACAAATTTTAATTAAAAACAAAAAAATCGCCAAAGTAATGCAACAAATATTGCAGGACTCTTGATTACGTAAATTATCGGTGTATGCTTTGCGTCTATAAATCATTATTTAGTATTTAGTACCTGTTATGGTTGAACGTAAAATTATTATTCTTTTTACACTAATTCTACAAGCGCTCTCAGACACGGAAGTGTCTTCAGACGAAAGCGGAAGTATTGTGGCGAAACTGCTCTCGGTCCGAGTGTCGGACGTGTGCGCTCTTGACGACGTCGCGGCTTGACGTTGCAGCGCAAGATGTTATTTACGATGAACACGAGAGCCTGCCAGTGATGCGAATGCGTCCGCTGGATTACAACGGAGCTCTTACGCTTTTACCATTTTGGATTGACGAAGCCCACTGTGCTTGTTAGGATGAAGATTTAAAATAATAATTTAAAAAAAGGCTGTCCACATTTGTGTCGCTTGCATTGAGGGTGCTTTCATGGAGCTGAGGGACGTGGGAGAGAGGGTGTCACCACGCTGCGGGGTCTGAACTCGCTCCAGGACAGGCGCCCGATCCCAGCGTGATGTTAGCCTGTTAGCGTCGTGATGCAGCGCTGACTGTGATCTGACTTTGAACCGCTCGCTGTCGGCCTCCCATCATGGCGACCAACGGCGGCGATCTGACGACGGGGATGGGGGAAATCATCCAGCTCAACGTGGGTGGGACGCGGTAAGTCCTCTCAGGCGGGCACGGTGGTCGCTGTGGGTGTCATTTGAGGAGCCGGAGTGTAAAGTGAGATCTGCGTGGATGCTGTTTGCACACGGCATTGCAATGCATTTGCTTTGAATCAGTAAAGTCCTCCACTTCTTCTTCCAGGGTCTTGCATGCATACAAAACTGGCATCCTGCATTAGCCATCACATCACTGCTATTAACATGAGTAATAACTCTTCTGTTATAGTTTCAGCACCTCCCGACAGACTCTCATGTGGATCCCAGACTCCTTCTTCTCGAGGTAACCGCATTGTTTTGGAAATGAGACGATAATAAAAGTGTAGGTTATCGGAGGACAAGCAGATGACGTCACCACACTCCTGCAAAAAAAACAAAAAACATGTCTGCTCAGTCAAGCAGTGGTAATATTGCAGAGGAGGAGACATGTTCCATGATGTCATTGTTCTCCCGCTTTCTGTCACTTCTGGATCCAGTTTCTCTGCTGCTGGGAAGATGTTGCAAAAACTAGTCGTGTTCCACCTATACGTGAGTTATATCTATGAAATGCAACGTAAACACTGTTCTAGCCGGCTTTAAATTGTCTTAACATGTGACAAAGTACAGTGCGCAGCAAAGAAATGTGTCGCAATGCTTTTGTCAACGAATATTTCTCACCAAGATGACACAAGACGGCTGGCGAAGACCTACATGGAGCTCCTTCACTCACTTCAACATAGTTCCTTTGCACCAAGATGGCGAAAGAGCACCACATGAAGCGCCACAGCTCACTTCAACATAATTCTATAGCACAAAGATGCCAAAAGATGGTGGTAAAGCGCTACATGAAGCTCTTCATCTCATTTCAACATAGTCTTGGCACTAAGATGTGCCAACAGAAGATTGGGCAAAAACAGCAAATAATAATTAGTATTTTTTTTGTGTGTGCAAATTTAAGAATGCCAGACTGCGAATTCGCGTTAGTTCATTGTAATAGAAATTGAAAAATAATTAATCCCTGAGTCATACTGTGGCCATCATAAAGCTTCAGACATTTTGCGGGAAAATGCTGAATTCCTAATTGTGTGGCGTTTTATTTTGGAGGTTCTGTGGTACACTTGGTGGGGGGACAACAACAACATGACATCATTGAACTTTTAAATGTTTGGCATAGTTGTACCATCTTATATCTCCGCCCAGATGGAAGTAAACTGCAGTGGAAGAATTCCACACAAGGAGTGAATAGAAAATTCTTTTGCATACCTATTTGCCAGCAGTGTTGAACAGGTTACATTTTAAATGTTCATGACCGTACTGTTACCAATGTTGCAGATATTTGTAAACGCGCAGGTGCTTGTAAATGGATTCATGCTTGTGTTAATGCTGCGTTTGTGTGTGTGTTGCAGTCTGCTCAGTGGAAGAATATCCACTCTTCGGGATGAAACTGGAGCTGTAAGTGCAGACTTTGTTCTCACTTCCAAAACAAGGCTTGTGACGCAGCAAAATGATGAAACCCATAGTGCAAAATGTCTTTATTACATTTGATTATACTGTTATTCATTTATGGAACCTATATTTTTTGGTCTTTTAATATATTGTATTTGCATTTTCTTAAAGGGAAAATGTTATAAAATTGGATAGTTGGGTCTCTGGGGTGCCTGCCCACTCATAAAGTGTGAAAGTAAATATATATAGTAAATATTTAGTGCATTTGGTTAAATCAGTCAGTGGTGACTTTGCACGTGTGGTGGGGTAATCATCTCCTGCACCACAAACACCTCAAAAACACCACAATAAAGTCACTAGATTTGTTGATTTTAGATTTTGAATTTTTTTCCCCCACGAGGGATCGGGGAAGTCGGCACCTTACCGACCCCTCAAGAAAATAATAAAAAATCAATCAATCAATCAATTAATGTCGCTAAGTCGGCAACACATGATCTAGCTACACCCCCGATCGTCATGGTAACGAAAGCCGTACTCTGCATTTGCACAAAACAGTCGAACGTCGAAACTGAGCGATTTGAACCACAGTTGACAGGTGAATATTTAGTGTAATGTAATTCCTCATTTGTGTATTATGTCGGAGACCTTTTATAAAGACACCTGGAAACAGTTTAAAATTTTGTAGGGGAAAAAAAAGTCCATAGGACTGTATGGCTCTCTTAAATTGCATAAATATATCATTTCAGGCAATAGTTCTACACACAGTCAGCATACTCCTTTATTATTCCTAATAACAGAAGCCATCTCTTTGTCCTCCTTTAGATATTTATTGACAGAGACCCCACAGCTTTTGCACCAATTTTAAATTTCCTCCGAACCAAAGAACTTGACCTGCGGTAAGAGGCCATTCAAACATGATGCTCAGATGTCAACAGTGTCTTGCATGAGCAATTCATAAATCTACTTGTATGTTTCTTCTCAGTGGCGTCAACATCAGCGTTCTGCGGCATGAAGCTGAATTTTATGGCATAACCCCCTTAGGTCAGTCTTGGCAGAATGTGGGCTTTTATAGCTTTTTAATAACTCTCACGTTGTTTATTGAGTGTGTTCCTGCAGTCAACGTTCTCATCTCTTCATTTGTCAGAATGTAGACAACATCTGCAATAGAATTTGATTTATATAAAATGAAGTGAGCACTCGCAGAGGAACTGTTAGATTGTTTTGCTTCCTGTTTCACTGTTGGAACTTCCTGTCATCGTCATTAAACTTGAATGGGAAAGGTTACTACCTTTGTGGTCACTATTCAAGGAGCGAGCATGCTTGAGTTCTGTACAATGATTCAGTTTTCTTGAACATTAGAAAATGTAACTAAATAAATATTGAAAAACCAACATTTATTAAAGATTAAATGCAAATGTTACCTAAAACCTCACCTACCTTAAACGTTAAATACAACTGAACTATACTTCGGCAGTGATTCTTTCGCACAACGCTAGAGGGAACCCAGTAGCACACTTTGTGAATCACTGGTATACCACTAACAAAATCACCATCTCAAGAATATAACAGGGCTGTCAAACTCATTTTTGTCTCGGGCCACATTGTAGTTATGATTTCCCTCAGAGGGCCGTTAGAACAGTGAAATGTTTAATCACCAAATCATATTATTACCATTACACAACAAATAACTAGATAACTAGTTTTGAAATCAGAAGACAAGGATAATAGTTTGTTCAAGTATTGTTTAAGTTACTGCAGAAGAAGGGTTTGGTAACAGAAAAATACAATATCTCAACATTATTATTTATTACAATTTGGGTCCAGATTTTTAGCAAAAATCACGGAAGTTGACGAGCATGATATGTTTTCGTGGGCCATATAAAATGATGTGGCAGTCCGCATCTGGCCCCCGGGCCTTGAGTTTGACACCCATGGTTTAATGACTCTTTCTGTTATGAGTTTCACATTTTAAAGTGAATGAATGAAATAAATGAACTTTTCAATGATATTCGCAAAAAAATAAAAATTAATAAATAAATAATCTGTACATTTTGGTATAGTGCGGCGCCTCCTGCTGTGTGAAGAATTGGACCGCTCGTCATGTGGCAGCGTTCTCTTCCATGGTTATCTCCCGCCTCCAGGTAAAACTCACTTAAGCCTGTTTGCGAGAAGATAAAACAGTTGACGTGTCAGCGTTTTGTTTCTCTTATCAGCCATAGCTGGCCGGAAGTCAAGCCCCGCCTCCTCCTGTGACGAGCGACCGGGTTCCAGTGGAGCGGAGGGGTTCAGCTATGTCGGCGGCCCTCCTCACCCTCCTTTCCCCGGCTCACCTGGATTGGATGAAGCTCATAAACTTGGTGAGACGGTCCTCCTGTTTGTGTGTGAGGCCATTTGATTTCAGGTGTGCCTGCTTTTTGGACTGTTTATTGTTCAGGACCGAACCCTCGTAAGGTGCTGATCATAGCAGGACACCACAACTGGATTGTAGCGGCGTACGCACACTTTGTCATCTGCTACAGGTAATTCTGCCAAAACAACAAGTAAGACACTTTTAGAAACATTGCACCCGTTCAGTTCCGCGCTGTACTACAGTCTCAGACGTTGATGAAATGATCCCGACAGGATTAAGGAATCTACCGGATGGCAACAAGTGTTCTCCTCTCCCTGCCTTGACTGGACCATTGAACGCATCGCACTGAACGCCAAGGTGGTGGGCGGCCCGCACGGAGACAAGGACAAGATGGTGGCCGCCGCCTCGGAGAGCAGCATCGTCCTCTGGAGCATCCAAGATGGAGGCAGCGGCAATGAGATAGGTAGATCAATGGACAAGAGGAAATTAAAGATGCTTGATGAACATAGACAGGCCTTACGTGCGTTTTATTTGTCCTCACCAGGCGTGTTCAGCCTCGGTGTGCCTGTGGACGATCTCTTCTTCATCGGAAACCAACTGGTGGCTACGAGCCACACTGGGAAGGTCGGAGTATGGAATGCTGTAACGCAGCACTGGCAGGTATTCAGTGTAGAGGTCTTGGTATACTGTTTACTTCCTTTTACATGTCCTGGATGGAAAAATGCTTCCATTTGCACCAATACAGGTTGTCCTGGAAAAAAATTAACGCACTCTTTGACTGATCCTCACTCATACGGTATATTGCTCGGATGGGGCGGAATCCTCGCAGCTCCAAAAGCATCACTTTTCAGGAAAACGTTTTTTTTTGTTTTTTTTTGAGCCATTAAACATTGCATCATCAAAGAGCGCAAGCCATTTTCAACATGCAAGGTTGGTCAGTAATTTGTAAAAATAACAGACCCAATTATGACCTTTCCATTTATTTCAATAAAGAAGTATAAGAGCGTTTTGAGGTACGCATGTGGAAAAGGAAGGAATTACCCCGTATCACAAGGCACCACTGTAATGTATTTATTTATCTCTTGCTGTACATAAAATATTTAATTACTGCTTTTCCCCTTCTAGTTAGATGCGATCTGCACTTCGTTGCTTTGTACTTTTTATGTAAATGACGCCAAATCTAATCTATTCTAATTATTGTGAGGTTACCGCTGTTTTTGTGTACATGTGCTAGGTTCAAGATGTTGTTCCCATCACCAGCTGCGACACAGCTGGATCCTTCTTGTTACTGGGCTGCAACAATGGCTCCATCTACTATATTGGTACATGCATACACACGTGCACATCTTCTTTGGCAAGTTGCCAAAGTATCATCTCTTTAAAAAACAAACAAATGTTTTCTCCTCTTGTCAGACATGCAAAAGTTTCCACTGAGAATGAAAGACAACGACCTCCTGGTGACAGAGCTTTATCACGATCCGTCAAATGACGCCATCACCGCATTGTCTGTCTACCTCACGCCAAAAACCAGTTAGTAAAAAAATATCACACTTATGACAAATGAAAGGCGATATATCACTACAGTGTGTTCTTGAGCGTGCATACAACTTCTAAGGTCAGGAGAAATGAACAATGACAGCAGGAATACAGGTGGAAAACTGGTTGCCAGCCAATCGCAGGGCACATACAAACAAACAACCATTCGCACTCACATTCACACCTACGGGCAATTTAGAGTCCCCAATTAATGCATGTTTTTGGGATGTGGGGGGAAACCGGAGTGTCCGGAGAAAACCCACGCAGGCACGGGGAGAACATGCAAACTCCACACAGGCGGGCCCGGGGATTGAACCCCGCTCCTCAGAACTGTGAGGCTGACGCTCTAACCAGTCTTCCACCGTGCCGCCGGGAAATGAGCAATGACAGGAAAAGATGGCCCAAGGAAAAAATGTGCAATGAGAATGTGTAACTAAGTGTAACTGTGCAATACATAAACATTTTCTGATTATTGAATGATTAAATTCGAGAATAGTCAACCGGACAAAATTATTTGTCTTATTTACTTCTCTCAGGTGTGAGCGGGAACTGGCTCGAGATCGCCTATGGGACCAGCAGTGGCGCAGTGAGAGTCATCGTGCAGCACCCAGAGACGGTCGGCTCGGGCCCTCAGCTCTTCCAGACGTTCACTGTGCACAGGAGCCCCGTGACCAAGATCATGCTGTCCGAGAAACACCTGGTCTCAGGTGAGGGGGTGGGGGGCGTGGCCATGATGGCGGATCAGAGGGAATAAAAAGATCACACTTGTTAAATCCTCTCGTTACATCCGGCGTCAGTGTGCGCCGATAACAACCACGTGCGCACATGGACGGTGACGCGCTTCCGAGGGATGATTTCCACCCAGCCGGGCTCCACACCCTTGGCGTCCTTCAAAATACTCTCCTTGGAGGAAACAGAGAGCCACGGCAGCTACTCTTCTGGGAACGACATCGGTGAGAAGAAACATTCTTGTGTCCTGAAGCTTATTAACTCATTCACTGCCAGCCTTCCCAGTTAACATGGATATTTGACTTCTAAAGCCGTCAATGGCAGTGAATGTGTTAAAGGATTTTCTCCACAGTGAGTTGACGTGTTGTGCCGTCAGGTCCGTTTGGAGAGCGAGATGATCAGCAGGTGTTCATCCAGAAGGTCGTCCCCATCACCAACAAGGTCTTTGTGAGGCTCTCGTCCACTGGGAAAAGGTACATCAATAAACACATTGTTAGATATATTGTAGAAGTTATCATTCTTAGATAGAAACTTAGTTAAACTTAGTTAGAAACCTCCCTATTTTCAAATAAATGCAGGAGCGACGGGAGAGATTGTTTAGAGCGTGTTGAGAGGCTGTAATCTGAACAATCTCCCATGCGCCCTCCTCATGAGTAAAATGACCAACGTCTTCATTCCTTTTGTGTTTATTCATTATAATGTTTGGTGAGATAAATCCAACACACATAGTGATGTTTAACCAATTTTTTTAAATGTGAGAGACCACACTCATGATGAGGAAAAACAAATGGTGTGTTTGTTGATAACTACCAAGACTGACCAGTGAGAGGCAGCATGGTGCCACAGTACATCCAGACTAAGAGATAATACAAAGAAGAGTACCACTGGGGAAAAAAAGAAAGGGCTAGTTAATTAATCGATTAATTCAAATGTATTTGTCAGGTTGATTTGTTTGATTATTGTTAGTGGCTTCCATCGTTCAAGGCGTGTCCCGCTGACTTGCACAGACAACAAAGAGGAGCTAGTTTCTAAATGCACAGTCGGTGTTGCCAAAGTAGTGATTTGGTCGCTATATTTATTTTACTCTAGCAACTATTTTTTAAATAAAATTGACTTGCAAATGAAATTTCCGCTAACAGACAAGCTGAGCGTAATCATTTTCACATATTTTTTTGGTACGACAATAAGGAGCTCGGTGAAGGTAATCATGAAGTCAACTGCGCTGAACATTGCCAAAGACACAGTGTCCATTTATAGGTTGCAAAAACAGTGATTAATCAGTAGGTTGGAAACTTTTGTCCTAAGGTATGTGCTTCTGAGCCACAAACATTTTATATTTAAATAAAAAAAAAAAATAATAATAATAATATATATATATAAATATATATATATATATATATATATATATATATATAGCTAGCTGGGGAAAACTCAAAGCTTGTTTGGTATCAGGATGAATAAAGCAAATCTGTGAATGGAAAAAACTAAACAAAACAATGTAAAACTTTGAATAATGTCATTATGATTTGATTTTTCTATAAATAAAGGGATAGAAAACGATTAAATGTTTCATTTTAAGGCCACATGGCCCACAAATAGTAGAAGCTAGGCTAACTGTTATCATATCTGCCAACAACAATGCTGTGAGAAACTTCTCGTCATTTTTCTTGTGGTGTCTAACTTTTGAGACAATACAAACACAACACAACCAGATTCTCCTCTATTTGTATCTGGCAACAGTGCAAGCTTTCGGTCGCTTCCTAATTGGCTAACGTTCCATTTCACCTTATAATCACGGGGTCTGTGATCGGCCCATCTTGGTGTCGACCACACACGAGGATTTTTCATCGGAAATATTGAACAGGTTTAACATTTACGGTTGTGGGCTAAGACCATTTTCTGAGCAGATCTGGAAGGAAAAACCTTAACACACCCCGCACCACGATAATCGCTCAGGATAACCTTGTAAAGAGATCTAATAATTGAACTTTACAGTTTACACCAACTTGTTCTCTTTCTGTTTCCTCAGTTTTGATTCTGTGTGCTTTTTGTGTCGTAGAATCTGTGAAGTGCAGTCGGTGGACGGCACCACCATCTCTTGCTTCATGGTTCGTGAGTGCGAGGGTTCCAGCCGGATGGGCTCGCGACCTCGCCACTATTTGTTCACCGGTCACGGCAACGGCAGCATCCAATTGTGGGACCTGACCACGGCCATGGACACCGCCAACAAAGGAGAGGAGAAGAAGAAAGAGGGTAAGCGTCACATCATTCAAGGGTGGCTGACTTTGTGTCACGTTGCTATGACGTCACACTAATTACGTACATCTGCGGTTGTCACTCTTGCGAGCTGTAACGGGGAGGGTACACAAAATAATTAGCAAAAAATTATGTTGTGATTATGAGGGGGTCCTCAAAATTCTATCCCCTGTAACCTGTTCCTCAACCCAAAAAGTTTGAGAACCCCTGACGTAGCGACAAGGACTTGAGTGGAAGGTGAACTGAAGACGTCTTTGTCGCGTAGATGTCGGCGGCCCCACAGAAGAGGAACTTCTACAGCTGTTGGACCAGTGTGACCTGAGCACGTCTCGCTGCGCCACGCCCAACATTAACCCCGCACCCTCGGTGCTGCAGCACACGCGCCTCAGAGAATCTTCCTCAAGGTAAAACGAGCACCAAGAAGAACGCCGCCGCTCCACAAACAGTCCCAATGTCAATGATGTAGTCTGTCTTCCGCCAGTGTGCAGTTGCAGGTTCAGGAAGCCATTCCTGAGAACCGGGTGACCTACGGAGCTGTGCGGCCTTACAGGGAGAGCCCCCTGCTGGCCCGCGCCAGACGAACAGAGTCCTTTCACAGCAACAGGTGAACTTTGAAAGTTCCCAACATCTGGTGAAATTTTCATGTCAATGGCACCTTTGGAAATCTATTTAGTGAGAAAAATGGTGACGTGTTAAATATATACTTTCAGCCGCTGTACTGTAGTAGCCAGGAGTGTATTTACTCAACTTCAGAGAGTGTTGTTAGGACCAAGTGTTGATTTGTATTAATGGATTTTTGTGTTGTTCCAACAAACATTTAAATATTTTCTACAAATAGATATGGATTAAAACTAGTATTATAATGTCCTCCCCCCCCCCGTGCTTTCGTGTTGTTGTTTTTCCCTAGTACTCTGGCTTCCTCCCACATTCCAAAAACGCTAGGTTTCTTGAAGACTAACTTGTCCATAGACGTCACGTGAATACAACTGTGAGTAGTCTAGTATAGTATACTGTATGTGCTCTGCGATTGGCTGGCAACCAGTCCAGGGTGTAACCCATGCCTCTCAAAAGGTGAGCTGGGATAGGCTCCAGCTCACCTGTGACCCTCAATAATATAAGCGGTATAGAAAATGGAAGGGTGGACAACATTAAAAACAATATAAATTCCTTTCAGAGAAAAAAGATCAAAATTGGCTTACCTTCATCTTTGTCCACAGAGACTTCCAGAACTTCAGCCTGAGTCGAGGTATCCTGGACAGCACAGATGAGAGCCCTAGTCAGCCCGCGCACGCACACCGTTCCCTCTGCGACTTTGGTTCCGAGGAGAGCGAGAGGAGGCTCTCTGCCATGGAGCTGTGGACCTGCCGCAGCAACGACGTCAACAACGCAAACGCTCTGACCGCTGCTGACAGGACCAAGACCGACAGCGGGAGTCAGGAATCTCCACGGCAGCCCCCTGACAGCCCGGTCCCCGGAGGAGGCGACGTCAGACGGAAGGCGCACCCGCAGCCCGAGGAGGGGGAAGGCGTGGGGGCGGCTGGAGACTGGGCCAAGGCGGAGGGCGGTGCGAAGAAGAGGGGAGTGCTGGAGGTGGGCTTTCTGGGGAGGAAGCGGGCACCCCCAGTCCCACTGCTCTCCCTTGGATACGAAGGCGGCGGCAGCGACCCCCCCCCTAACGTCTCTCCTTCCCCCACCAAACTGACTTCCTGCACCTCGCCACGACACAGGAAGCTCACGGCTGAGTCGTCCAATCAGGACAGCAGCCTGTGACCCGATTCCTTCCACGGTCCAAAAACTGAGTGTGAATGATTGTGTGACTCTGTGATTGAATGATCAGTCCAGCACGTACCTGCCTTCTCATATACTAAGGCTGGGATTACACTGCCTGGATCAGGTGATGAATTGCGGTAAATTGGAAACTTTCCTTGGGAATTAATGACAATTTATGGGAATGAATCAAGAATTTAGAAATTTTAAGGTTACCCGAACTCCAGTTTATTCCCATGGTACGTTTCCAATTTGGAATTCCCCCATCTTAAATTACCATAGAAATTTACAAGGGCCATTCTGGACGTTTTTCACCCATTTGCAACCCCACACACAACACCCGATGTCGTTTGATCTCTGAAGTTAAGCAGGGTCAAGCCTGGTTAGTACTTGGATGGGAGACCACCTCAGAATACCAGGTGCTGCCAATTTATCTTGCCTGTGTGAGGCAAGCAAGCCCAACTCCGTGCCGGTCCCAAGCCGGGATAGATAGGGAGGCTTAAAGTCATGAAGTTCGACCATAACCTACACCAAAAATGCAAAACAGTGACCTCAAATAGAGAAAAGCTAGGAAGAACGTTCAAGTGGCACAATTCCAAAGTGGAATAATTGAGACATGCCATGACAGTGTAAATAGAAAGACAACAAGAAATCGGATATCTTCGGATTGGAATCTGGGATATTTGTCAATGCGACCACAGTGTAAAGGCACAGATCGGATATAGCTCGTCAATATGAGCTTGATGTCATTGAAAAGCGAAAATCCGTGAGTAATTATAAAAATCTTAAAAGGTTGATGATTTCCTATAGATGCCACAAGATCCGTGTAAACATAGCCATAGTGGCTGTGTGAGAGTTGAAATTCTAGATGGAAATAGAATCAGATGGCGCCATTCAATCGGGATTGCGCACTTGGCTCTGCGGTGTAAACCCAGCCTGAGTCCACTGGGCTGAACTCCAGCTTTCCTATGACCCTGAACTGGATGAATGGATGCTAATGGGAACAGCAACATAACAAACAAAGTCAAATGGTACAAGAAACATTCCCATTAAAGTGAATTTATAATACATGCGTACATATTTAGATCAATGTAATATTCTTAAAAGCATTTTACTGACAGAAAAAAAAAAAGTGACAAGAGTGGTGTCAGTTACAAGACAGTCAAGATGCACATCAGTTATGCACACACGAAGACAAGATCGTCACATAGCGATGAGCTACACGTGTCTGCTGTCTGCATTCACCGTTTATTTATCACTCGTATTTTCTTTAGCTCCATTGCATTGCGAGGCACATGCAAAGCATGCGTTATATAGAAAAAAATCAGTTAAAAGCACATAAAGTGTAATGTGACACACGAGTTGACAAAACATTTTAGGGAAATTGTATATTTAAAACGTTTACTACTTTCTAATACTGATGCATTATTTTAACTAAGCATTTTTATGTTTTTCACAGCAGTGCCTGCCTGTGCAATATTACACAAATTATTTATATTTTTGCAGTTCCACAAGGATTTTACACTACATCACTATAATGTATGCCTCATCTTGTGTGTGCCTTATTCAACCTGTTTTCATGCTCATCAGCCTGTTGCTTTACAAGACAACACAGCGTCACGTCACAGAATGACATCAGTATGACTTGAAACAATCGTTAGTGATCAATATCAATGGGCAGTGTTGTAAATAGTCGATTGCAACTGGAAAGTGTGACAACTCCGACCTATGGTTTGTTCAAGGTGAATCTTCACACAAGTTGGCTGCATGTGATCCGTAATGATGATGCGTGCAACTTGTATGTCACACACACGGTGTTTTACGTAAAGCCCTTGCATCGGACTGGATAACACGGGGGGAAAAAAGATGAAATACGTACAAGTACATAAAGGATCGTGTGCAACATCCTTAGTAACACAAAATAAATTGGTGCACTAAAAAAACTGAATGCCAATATGCAAATGAAAATAATCCAAACAAAATCCAACTATGATGGATTTATATCTGTGATGTTTTGTTGTCCTTGTATTGTTGAGAATCATAGATATATATAAACTGTATATAACGGATGCTATTGGACCTGACTGCATTTGCACTATGAACACACACACTTTTATTTTATATACGAGTACATAATAAATGTATCAATGTATGAACATTCAAGTTGTTCTCTGATTGTGTATACATGATGAAATAAATGTGTTATAAAAATAAATCTTGAAACGTTCTATAGAAATACCATTTTGAGTCACCTACAGCTGTGTTACCCAAAACTCTAAATACTATAGACATTTTTGGGCACTCCAATAAAGAATTAGAAGGCAGTCAAGTTGTTTGGCAGCAGTTGTCCCCTTCCCCCCACTTTTGATGCAAATCCATTACATTGTAGAGGCATCCAATATGGCAGTTCAAGTTTAAAGTCACATTGGAAGGTACAGTTAATTTAATAACTTAAAAAACAACTATGATCAATTCCTTTTCCTTCTTTTGAGTCCATTTCTATTTTATTTTGATGAGTGCCATCTTATGTTTTGCATCATCATCAGATTGAGTAAAAAATCCTATTTGTGAATATACCTTTCACTGACAATTGCAATTAACCGATTCTGATTCAATACAATATAATTAAAGGGCATTTAAAAAAAAAAAGGGAGGGTATGTAATTTAGAAAACAAAACACTTTTGGCCACATTTGTTAAACCTGGCAGTCTAACCATTAGCAAAGCAAAGCAAATGTATTTATATAGCACCTTTCATAAACAAGGCAACCCAATGTGCTTTACATGATTAAAAGCATTTAAAACTAAAGAAAAAAAAGCCTATAAACACTTAAAACAAAGAGAAAAATAAAAGTACAATTAAAACAGCGTACAGCGCAAGAAATATTTAAAAGCAGAAAGGCTCTAAAAAGCATGAGTAAAAACGTGGGTTAAAAAACAACAACAAAAAAACCTCTAGCCCCATCTTGTATCTACAATTGGATTGGATAAATTGATAAATTGGATTTTTAAGAAACCAAACCGCACCCTAGGAAAAACAACCAATCAGAGACAAATAGCCTGACCGACGAGGTGTCAGTCATTTGCCGTGCACTCGAGGGCATGCATAGCGGTACACCCCTGCAGCCTCTACCAGACCTGTTTCCTTGGGTTTGTTTTGAAAAAAAAAAAAAAAAAAACCATCTGTCAGCTGGGTTTAAGATTTTGCAAAATGGAAGCAGGGCAAAGTGGAATAATTAACATTTTTGCTCGACATATACATTCATCACCTCGTTTTTTTATTTTTATTTTTTACAGTAAATTCCCAACATTTTAATTTCAAACTGCTCCTATTTAGTATTATAGTAACACTTCATTGTGAATGAGTCAGGGAAACAACGTAGCAGGTGTGGCTAACGTCACGTTTGTTTCCAGAGCATGTTAAGTACACACTACCCGAGTAGGGCGGGATTAATGAAGCGAGGCTACATTTCAAACCTGCTAGCAGTTTTAAAACCGCAAACTCACCCTTTAATAAAATATACATTTAATAACATTTCGAAATGCATGTCATCTCAGGTGGGGAGGGGGGTGGGGGGGTGCCAGTTAAGGCTGAAGGTAAGATTGGAAGGTAGCGGAGGAATAAAAAATATGAACATATACATAATTGAGTAATACGTTTAACATAAACCGAAATCTAGAGTATCAATGAAATAACTTATTTTATAACGTGCCTTTCAACCATTCGCTTATATTTCCAAGAAAGAGCCTTATTGATTTTAAAAGAATATCCAAAATGTTTCCCATGTTAAAGGTCAGACCAGTAATCAGTTGTTGTCACCACTGTAAGAAATGACTAGGTACTAACTACGAACACTGCATCAAACAATGATCTTCAGATTTGTTTCAATTTTATGTACCCATCAAGCATGGTGACCGACTTCTGTTGGAGATGATTAAGGTAGCTGGGGTCAAAGGCTTTTTGAAGTGTCCATCTGTGAGTACGTTGTGGGACAGCACAATCGACTAGCAAAATAAAACAAAAACAGTAACAGCTGAATTTCCCCCTGCACTTGTCGTGTGTGTGTGTGTGTGTGTGTGTGTGTGTGCGCATTTCACTAACCTCCTCTTTCAGACAGTCTCCTCTTTTCAGACGGCGCGTGTCGTCACAATGATTTATGACTTTAATAAAACTCTGTGTGTGTGTGTGTGTAGCTCAGGGCCACACTGTCCTTTACAATCACTCCACACGCTCTCATTTCACCACCTCCCTCTCCTCCCTCTGTGGCTGACAGTAGTTGCGAACAAGCCCATGAATGTGTGTGTGTGTGTGTGTGTGCACGCGTGCGCCCTTGACGGGCGACCTTGAGTAAGGCTGTCTTTCTCACTGCCACTTTTCTTCATTTCCAACTTGCCTTGATGCTCCCTGAAGGGACGAAGGGGCAAAAAGTAAATTAACGCTGCGTCTTTTCGTATAGTGAGATCTGCCAGTGTGTGTGTGTGTGTGTCTGTGCGCGCAAAAGGTACTGTATGTTGAGCCCGGACAAAAAAAAAAAAAAATACAATGTACAATGCTCAACACCAAACGAACACCATGCCTTCAGGAAAGCATGGTTACCTTGGGGCTGTTTGTTTTTCTTCAGGTGGAACTGGGGCCTTAGACAAGGCAGAAAGGATTATGAACAGATTGTAATAGCAGTCAGTGTTATCACAAAACCTTAAGGTTTCTGCAAGAAAGAAACATAAAATGCCAGGGGACAAAAAACGACAAGAATGACTGAGCTTTGTTTGGGGTTAGTAAGAGGCACTTTAAATGGTGGCAGGTGTCTGCTGACTCCCATTTAACATGAGTTTGAAGGTGAATAGTTCGTTCTGAACATGGCCAAGTCCCAAGTCATAAGCAGGTGTGCACACTTGCGCAATCACATAATTGCAGTTGTCTTTTTACTTCACCTCTCAAAAGGTTAAACAAACTAAAAAAATGTCCAGGTTATAGGTTACATTAATGGCAGAATAAAGTTTTGAAATGATTTACCATTGTCTAATTTTTTTAATCACAAAAACCTGGAATGTGAACAGGCGTGTGTAGAATTTTTATGAGAGCTGACCTAACTACATATAACCTGAATATTATATTACTGACTACTCCTCTAAATTAAGTTATGTCTATAGTCCCACCATCATCCCACATTTCATCTTTTTAAATTGATGGCTGTCCCATTGTATCTCGTAAATATCAATACAATATAAACAAATGATCGAACGCAATACATCTTGGAGTAGGCTTGCTTCAATTAGTGTTTTAGCACTTTTCTATTGCACGTGTGTGTGTGTTAAATAAAACTAAAAAAAAAAAAAAAGAGCAGAGATTGTGTTGGCCACATCACTTATATTTGACTTTATCTATAAATAATGATTCATATACAGCAAACAGATAATACTGCCACAGTAAAAAAAACAAAAAAAACAATGTCATGACAATGCATTAGGCTTAAATTTTGTGCAGAATAACAACAATTCCATCTAATAACTACTGGAGGATTAATGTACACATTATAATACACAACACAGCTAAGTTCTAACAGGATGTTTTGCTCCTTCCAAGACAAAACTGTTTATAGAAACGTTTATACAATAAAAAATGATCTCACTTTATCTCAACGAAAACAAAATACATTGTTTACATTGGTGGAAAAAAAAAAGTTGGCATTAAAAATCGAAACATACTAACAGGAAGGCCATTAGAAGTCATGACGGTCAGCGACAAGACGACAGGTATTTAAATGAGGAAGGAAATCTACTGAAAACTATATCTAAAATCTAAATCTAAAAGTCAACGAATGAGGTGATATTCAAGCTCCGTACACAACATTGTTATTTTCTACCACAGTACATCATGTGCACGCTGCTTCTACTTCTAATCAACACAGACTCACAGATGTTAGTTCATTTAAGCATGTGGTTCTTAGCACTTGTACTAACTACAGTAAATGTTCCATTGTTTTCCTCTGCTTACACTGTTAGATTCCTTTTGACAACTTTATACCTGCACATCGTCATCCTCACTCTGCCGGTGGCTTTAATCAAATGACACACAGTGAGACCAAATCGGACGTTCCTTAAATCAATGCATTGGAACCGTTAGATAGTTTTGTCATACCTGATTGGGTGCAGCGTCTCAAAGATGTGTGTCAGTGAAGGTGGCGTGCTCCTTTCTCACACAACTTAAAGACTTGATGGCATCTGCAAAGTCTTCCTCCACATACTAAAAAAAAACAACAACGTCATTATCTTCAGATGATCTATCCATCTACCTCAGTGGATGTGCAAATTCTACACACCGCTGTTCAAATGCCAAATTTAAAATTGTTCAAATGCCAATTATTATTATTATTTTTTGTAATGTCAAAAAAGCATTTCAAAGCCTTTTCCACCATGAGTGTGACCTATGACCTGTACAACTCAATTGAAGATGGAATGTAATCTTTTCGAGAGAGGACGTGTCAGTCTGAGGACAAACCCTTCAGGCTTCTTCTTCAGGAAAATCCTACTGGAACAGCTGAAGTTTATTCACGGTTAATGAGAGGCACTTTAAATGGTGGCAGGTGTGTGCAAACTATTTAACATGAGTTTGAATGTGATAGGTTAATTCTGAACAAAACCACAGTCTCGTTAAAAGAGGTTGCATTATGTCAGTTGTATATTTTTACTTACCCTCTCTAAAAGATTACATTTGATTCAATTGAATTGTACAGGTTATAGGTTAATGGTATAACATATTTTGAAATTATTTATATTGGTCTAATTGTTTTTAAATGACCAAAAAAAAAAAAAATGGCATTTGAACAGGGATGTGTAGACTTTCTTTTCACTCTCACTCTCTCTCTCTCTCTCTCTCTCTCTCTCTCTCTCTCTCTCTGCTCCATTTATTTCGATCTCCGTTAGCTTTGGTTAACACAATCGCTATTCTATGGTTATCAACTCACCAGTGCTGGTTCCAGAGGGTTGTCCCAGCAGCCCTCTTCTGTCACCGGAGCCTTCCTGTCAATCAGCTGGGTGAGGCTGTGGTGCAAGGGATGATCGGAGTAGGCCTGAGTCAGGTCCGTTTGCCTGGGGACCCTCAGGACGGACATAGGGTGGAATGCAGAGCTGTCGCCCACTATCTTGGTGTCTGACAGGCCCTGAAATGTATGTTTGGATTTTAGTGAAAGCGGACACCACTGTTACGTAATGTGTGTGTGTACTGTACAAGTAAAGCAGTGTTTCCCAACCTTTGCTGAAGTGCCTTGTGGGAAAAAAAAAAAATATATATATATATATATATTTATATATATATATATATATATATATTTTTTTTTTTTCCCCCCTTAATAAATAAAATCAATATTTAAAAACTGCATTTTATGTTTACTTGGTTTATAGTTGTGTGATATTTATATTAGATTTATATCTGTTTGATTATCTTAAACATTAAAGTGGGGAGACTGAAAAAAAAAACATTGATAAGGGGGCAAAAACCTATTCACGGCACTGTATTTTACATTTGAAAAATTTCACAGCACACCACCAAACTAAAGTGTCACAAAAGGCATACATAGACGACTGAAATAATTATAATCTCATCCCAAATTACTCACAAAGGTACTTATTTAATGTGATACCTGGGCCTGCTTAGGTGAACACAAAGCTATTATTGTGTTGCATAAATGGCAACAGGTTTATTGAACCTTCTTGACATCCAACGGAAGAGTACCTAATTCTTCTGTCTGTCACCATGTGTAGCTAGCATGGATGAACAAAACATTACGTGTAGTAAACAAATAATTCTCAGAACAATTAAGAGGAATAGGAACATTTTCTGCTGCACACCTAATGATCTCTCACGGCACACTAATGTGCTGTGGCACATTGGTTGGTAATTGGTAAAAAAAAAATAAAAAAAAAATAAATAAAATAAAAAAAAAAAAGTTGTATATTTATTGTTATCATATAGCATACTGTATATTTTATATCAATAAAAATTGATATAAAATAATTGATATCTTGTAACAGTTCAATGTTTTTTCAATTTTACAGAAACAATGTGACAAATTTTCATGGAAATGTAGTTTTTTTTTTATATTAAAAAAAGTGTACTCATTCAACTTTTGTTATAAATAATATTGTGCTATCTTTTAAAAATGTCACTTTTTCTTGTAACCTTTTGATGTGGACTATGTTTAATTTTATTATTAGAATAAGCAGCAGGCCAATAATAAATGGCCCCCAGGCTGGACTTTGGGCACCCCTGTGAAGCCAGCTAATACTATGTTCATGTAACATGAGTTCATGAGTGTGTACATGCAAGATGCATGGTGTTGTTATTTTATTATCCTTTCCTTTTTGAGTGCTTTGCCAGTATCTTGTGGCATTTATACCTAATTACAAACATCTTTTTTTTTTTTGGGGGGGGGGGGGGGGGCACTCAATTATTGTTATTTGTGGTAGGTCTTGGTCCCTATTCGTGGCGAAATCAATTTCTCAGAGCCTTTTATGCTCAAAGTCTTTCTAATGTTGTACTGTACTTGTTGAGCACAAACCTTGGAGTCAGTTGTCCTTTACCAGTTTATACATATTGTCTAGTTGGCACACTAAGCATGCACACATACGCACACAAAGACATCATGCTTGCTCAGTGCACTGTACCTCCGTGTACACAGTGTAGCTTTTAAGCGTTACGTTCTTGATCTCAACACAGCCTGCTACAGTGTCAAACTGCAAAAAGGGGGAAACAATAAAAGTGGAAATTTAGGGTTGCCCGGCATTGGCTAAAGTCTTACTGTGAGGCGATCGGGATGAAGGCCAGCGCTGGAATGATGTTTTGAACACAAGTCGGGATAAGGCCTCTGAGGGAGGGACACAGAGAAGAAGGAAGTGAAAGAGTGGCTCAAATCAAGATACAGATTAGAAGAGAGATGTTTGAATTCTATGAATGACACAATAAGGACAAGGAGAAGGGGTGAACACAAGTAAACAAGAAGAAGGTTGCCATGTTTAAGTTCTGTATGACCAGAAAAACTCAGATCTAAAAAGAACCATTTTTGCTGCTGTAATTAACATAACAATAGACACTGGCTAAATAGGTACACGTAGTAAACTAACTAAATAAAGTTGTTTTTCCACATAACTTTATACATTTATATTTTATTCGTATTAAGGTAAAAGTCAGGTTCAAAAGAAAATACAATAAAGTGGAATTAGTCAAAGGCCATTCCCGGATTTTATTCCCATTGCCTTCTTCATAGGGGTACTGGAATTGTTTCTTCAGCTCCCTCTAGTGGCATTAAAGTAAACAGACTGTGCAAGATTTGCCATTCTAATGTGCAAAAATTACAATAAATACAATAAACTACGAAACCTAACTCCATGTTATGTCATTATGTATACAAATGATGATTTGGACAAAAAGAAATGCTTTCAACTGTCAACTATATGGCTGTGACAAAAGTCATCATCCCTGAATGGAGTTCAGGGACTTCCCCGTTTTTCTATCACGAATGTTTGGTATTCATCCTTTCTAGTCAACGTCGCATTTCTCTGTCTTTCTCCATCTCTCTTCCTCACCGTGTATGTTTCTCCTGCAGCCTTCCTGCTCTTCTGAAGCATGACCAGGGGAGGGCGATCTCTGGCTGAAGGATTCTTCCTCAGAGTTCTAGGAATGAATGATAGGGGGGGGGGGGGGGGAAACATTCCCACTCTGTTGTTCTACTTGGTACCAAATGTGACTTTCATTTCTTTAAAAAAATAAAACAATGACTGTTCTGCATACACATGCATATCAATAGATGTTTTATACAGTTATTACATACTGGGTGTATTATAAATCATCACCACCATCATAGAGGTACATCACTGTAAATAATATTACGCTTCCCAACTTGCACTCATTGGCATATACTAATGTAGCGTAATCTGACTATATTAATTACCATATACCAACATACAAAATTGGAATATTCTGTCTGTCTGTCTGTCTGCCTGCCATATCTTGGGTTACAATGGTGAGAATACCTTTGCAGCAGAAGGCCCAACAGGATGGCCAGCAAGAAGAGACCCAGCAGCGCAAACAGCAAAATGAACCACAGCTCAGAGTAGATTGGTGCTGCTGACATACTCGCTCCCTCTTTACTTGTGTCTTCTGGATCAACAGGACCTGCAGGGAAAACATCACACTATTTGGACAAAGGTATTGGGACACCTGGTCATGGCAGGAAGTGAAAATAGAAGAAAACGTTGGGCCCTCCTTTGCAGCTGGAAAAGATGCTAGCCCGTCTGTGGAATTTTTTTCCATTCAGCTAGACTAACATTTGTGGGATCAGAGGTCTCTGTTCTAAATGAGTTAACTCCAAAGGTAAACCCCATCGGGCTTTTTCCAACCCACACTCATCCTAGCATGCCTAAGTCTTCCCCACAACGCTGCCGCAAGCGGAAGCATACAATTGTCCAAAACATTTTTAATATCGTTTTTTTTTTTTTTTTTATATATCATAGGGTTACACTTCAAAGCGAGTGTGTGGGTGTGTTTGTTACCTAGGCCTGAAGCAGGGCTATATCTGACAGTGGGAGTGGTGGCACTGCCACTGTCTGTGGTACAAGTCACCTGAAATGACAGCGCTGTGGAGGACAAGGAGAGAAAGACAATGTCATTTGAGAATACAGGTGAATAAAGCTGTTTTTAACAGGTCTGAGAAATGACACGCAAGGTGGAACAAATCCTACTGGAGAAAACACAAACCCTGTATCTGTCTGTATGGAAAGCCATTTTTTTTATAGGGCTTCTTTATGGCAGAATGGTTAAAAGGGAACACATAAAAGCATATTTCACATGATTGTTTTGAAGGAGCAACATCCACCGAGTCATATCTGCATAACAATGCTCAGTTAGACTGCCACTGTTTGAGGTGTCTTAATTTAACAATGTTTATTAATGTGGTTGTAGTTTGCTGTGGTGTTGAACATTACTGCATCGGAGGTGTTTTTTTTTTTTTTAAATAATATTTGGGTTAGCTCAATTAGTTAAATGAGAGTCGAAAATGCTTTATCTTAAAATTGCTTTCAGTATGATGCAGTGCAGTTGTACACCACTGCAATCTATCCAGCCATCCATTTTTTTCGATAGCATTTGTCTTCATTATTAGCTGACTTTAGGCAAGAGGCAGGGTGAGCCATGGCGTGGTCGCCAGTCATTTGCCAGCCAATATTCCGGTAGACAAATAACTGTTAACATTCATACCTATGGGCAAGTCTTCAAATAACCTAACCTACCCCAATGCAAGCATGGGGGAAAACATGCAAACCCCACACAGTAAGGCCAGGCGTGAGATTCAAACTCACAACCTCAGAACTGTGAGGCAGATGTGCTCACCACTAGGTACTCGCGCTGCAAACTGCAACCAAAATAAACATAATACAAATTAAATAAGGATATTAAATTAGTATCTTTAGGACAGTGCCATTTCAAACTGAATATTTGATACAGCTATAGAAATTAATCTCAAGCGGTCATTAATGTTGTTAATGTTTGATGACACCTCACACGTGAGCCCTTTCTCACTTTTCTGTGATGTGCGTGGAACATGGAGGTAGCTGTGGAAGCCACTGTAGATCCTGAGCTGGCTCTCGGTCACCGTATACTCCCTGAGGTAGTCGTTCAGGGAGAAGGAGCCCGTCCAGTCCAGCCAAATGACTGTCAGGTTGCTGCCGACCGACAGCGGCGACACGTACTGTGGAGCTGTAGAGAGACATGCGTTGGTTGTTTTTACACAAACACTGGATATGAATGTTTGTAGTGAACTGAAAGCGCGCAGAGAAGTGACGAACCTTCACTGAGCGTGATGACGGTGGTCCAGTTGGAGGCGGTGCTGCCCATGTTGTTAAAGCACGCTACTCTAACTTCATAAGCAGAATATGGCTGAAGACCTATCCAAACATGTTGACAGTACTCGCATGAAACTCATTTATGCACAATGCAGAGTTTTAACATTTACTTCCAACAATCTTGCTACAAAGATGTTAAGTTGTAATGTACACTGATGATTAATTGATTTATTGATTAATTAATAAATCAATCCATCCATTTTCTACACCGTTTACCCTCACTGCGGGCGAAAGATGGGGTACACCCTGAACTGTTTGCCAGCCAATCGTGATTAATAAATTCAAAGTTTTAATTGACATTGTCAGCGAGGTATTAATAACACACTGAGATGTGCCTCTAATTTTTAAGGGCTACAAAACAATACAAATGCATGATGAAATTCATCAATGTGCATTATTACAATCTAGAAAAGACACATTATTACTATTAGATTATTATTTCTCAACCAATTAAAATATTGTGGACAACTTCATTTATTTCAGGAGTTCAAGAGCAGAGCAGAAGTCTTATTATATGGATTCCCTACACACAGAGTAAAATATATCATGATTGTATGTGTTATAAACTTGATATAGCTTACAGCCAACGAAACCCCCCAATTAACCAATTAAAACAATATATAACAAGCAATACAAATTATTTTTGATGTAGAAGTTATGTAGGAATTCACCTTTTAGGTCTTTAATGAATGTGTATAACACGTTCACTTTTTGAATGGAACAACTGAAACAAATTAACTTTTCAACGATATGCACCTCTTTATTTGATGAGTCAGAATTTTTATACAATTCTTGGATATCATTAGGGGTACCTAATAAAGTGTCCAGTGATTGCATAAAACAGTCGTGACATCATTAGCTAAAAAAAAAAAAACTTAAACTCTTAGCTAAAGCCATAGTAACCTGTCACATTGTAGCTGCGCCTCTTGCCAAAGAATGTAATGTCCGCTGGGCCAGTAACACAAGGGTGGCTCACAGGCTGAGGGGGCTGCGGGCAGGTTGTTCTGCGATGGAGCTCACAGCTGCATACAGGTCGCGCAGAAGGAGTGACAGTGAGATGACATCATTGATTTGCTAAACCTCCCAGAGACGTATCTTCCTTTAAACGTGAAGTTTACATTCTCCCCTCACCTCTCGATGATTCCGTTGGGCTCCAGAGGCTCAAACCAGGCCAGCTGAGCAGAGCGTGAGGTCAGCGTGACGGGTCGAGGCGGCGGCTGGCGGGCTGGGGGTGCGGCTTGGGTGCGCAGCGCAACTACTGGTCCCTGGCTACAGCACTACAGTCACAGGCATTCGCATGGTGTTTGCAATACAGAACATCTATATTTTTACATGGCATAACACTGAGCTGTTGTGGTTTTAGATTTTTAGACGTTTTTTCCAACTTTTGTAAGAGTACTGTATTTGATATGCACAAATTTGCCATTACTTTGACCAATTGTGTCCTATCATTATTACTGCACATTTTTTTTCTGAATGATTTTCTTTATTTCTGCACATCTGTATGTATGCTAAATGTATATATTTCTTTGTGTACGTTACGTATAACGCTTGTGTGTTTTTAGCAGACAAAACAAACAGGGTATTACAGGGTATATGCGCAATCGACCCCGGCATTCGGCAAAACAGGTGGAAGCGCTTCCAGCTCGTTTGAATGGTGAAAGGGATCGTGACAAAACACCGTAGGAACTCTAAACATCTACGTTTCTCTTCAAGAGCTACTGAAGGCGTCCAATGTTTAGATTTTGTTCGTGTTTACACATATCATATTTGCATAAATAAATGATACATGTGCATTTAACTTGTGTCTGAAGATTTTTTGCAAGTTCTGGCTCAAACCATCATGCTCAACCCATTGTTTTACTAGTTACTGCAGCATACACAGGAAGCATATAGTGGATTATCTATTTAAATGTGGCATTGTTGACATAGTTCAAGCATTGGTTCTCATTTGATTGTCCAAGTGTACCTATGTTTTGACTTGGGTAATTGGATACTGGAAAAATTACAATAACAGGATCATAATCAGATTTTTATATCCATCGATCCATTTTCTATCGTGATTTTCCTCATTAGCGTTGGGGAAAACCCACCCACAAGCAAGGGGAGAACATGCAAACTCCATATAGGGATGCCAAAGCTGAGATTCGAACCCCGAACCACATAACTGTGCTGATGTTTGTGGTCTTCTCAGGATATCTTTGTTAGTGTTTTAGGCCTTAGTCGCTTATTCCATGTTATTACCTGATAACAGGTGCAGGCCTCCACTCCGACCCTGTACTGTGTGTAAGGCAGTAAACCATAAAGTGTCTGTTGATGGGATCTTCCCTCTGAGAGCTGTGGAAAAGAAGCAGAAGACGGTGTTTATGCCACTTTAGGGTTTCAGCCTTGAGAGGAGGTAAGTGGAGGTGGGAGAGTAGTTCATTCTTTACCAGAGTAACGTTGTCGTTGCGGTCCAGCGAGAACACGCGGTAAAGGCTGACGACGCCATTGGGCTGGGCCGGAGGATGCATTTCCACCACGGCTGTGGTTGCTGAGATGAGCCGGATAGTGGGCGGAGCGACACCCTCAGGCGGGGCAGGTCCGGTTCTACCGCTGACCCACTGACTGGGAGAACGGCCGGCTGAATTCACTGCCCACAGCTGCCGGTCAACGACACATTAGCATTTCAGACGCACGTTATCGGCTCTTAATGAAAGTGTCTCTTAATTAGGCGACATGCAACAGGATACAATTCAATGTATCGGATCATCCATCAACACTAGCAACAGGTGTGAGAGTGAAACCTTTTCACCATGCAAGCCAACGCTAACATATCTGCATGACAATTACTTTTCACCTTCATCAAGGAGTTACTCACACACACAGTAATCTTATTTGTGTGCTTGTGTTGGCTATAATTAGAGGGTGTACACAGCGCAGGGTCACACAGGGTGGAGATTTGCATGTGTAAGTCATCTGTAGCCTGTCAGAAGTAGTGCACGAGGCAGATGGATGGGTCCGCGCTGAGTTGTTCAAAGCTTGTATGTGTGTGCGTGTGTTGTTTGTGGCCAGAGATGGTGAGGCTTGAGCGTGGATGCGTGTGTGTGCATCATGTTAAGAGTTGAATTAACCTCAATAATAGTCAATTAGGGTGTGATCAATCAGAGTGATTGATCTAAGTGACAGCACAGATGGACTGAGATGTGAGAGGAGGATGGAGAGACTGGGATTGAGGAAGAGGAGGAAGAGTGGCCAAAATATTGAGCAAAATGGAAAATAATTATTCCATATAGATAAGATTGCTTTTAGTACTGAAATACGAATTTTTATTAGTACTAAGTCTTTACAAGCGCTTGGTATTATTTTGCATTGCAAATAAATACATATCAAATGATGTTTATGAGGGATTCCTCATGGAAACTGGAACAAAGAGCAACAATTTAAATACACTTATATGACAAAAAAAGAAATACTGCCAAAAAGACTACTGTCTAAATAATATATGCTTCATATCACAGGGAGCAGCAGCGAATAAAAATCTGAATGCAGTAAATTCACTGTAGTTGTTATGTAGTGGTGAAACTATATAATTGCAGACAGATATTAACCTTGGAATCCGATATAAACTCAAAATGAGACACATTTGGTTATTAAAGCCCATTAGGGACATCATACTGAATATAAAATGTAATAAAATATAAATTGGGATGCTCTGTGTCGTGTGATTCTGGTCCCAGCTTTTCCACAAGGATCCACTCCATTTTCCATGAAAATCTATGTGTTCTTTTAAGTGATGTCTATTATTTAGACCCTAATATGACTCTTGCTGCTGACAATGCTTTTTTGCTAATATATAATAATATAGGCGGCACGGTAGCCGACTGGTTAGAGCGTCTGCCTCACAGTTCTGAGGTCCGGGGTTCAATCCCCGGCCCCGCCTGTGTGGAGTTTGCATGTTCTCCCCGTGCTTGCATGGGTTTTCTCCGGGCACTCCGGTTTCTTCCCACATCCCAAAGACATGCGTGGTAGGTTCATTGATGACTCTAAATTGCCCGTAGGCAGCCAATCGCATGTGCCCTGCGATTGGCTGGCAACCAGTTCAGCGTGTACCCCGCCTCCTGCCCGACGATAGCTGGGATAGGTTCCAGCACTCCCGTGACCCTTGTGAGGATAAGCGGCTCAGAAAATGGATGGATGGACATAATAATATAAAAATGCAATGACACTCAAAATGAAGGCTAAAGTTTTGTTTGGCAACGTCAGAAAGGTATTCATGTTTAGTATTGTGGTTTCAGTTTGCAGTGGTGTAGAATTGCACTGCGCTACTCATTTTTGTTGGAGGGCAAACTATTAGAAAAAATATATATATTTTAGGAGTGCACTTTTCACATTTTAAAAAAATAATTTGTATGCTTTTAATTTTAAAATACAAAGCGATTACAATATAAACAATTATCTTAGCGTGTGTTTGAGCATGACAACAACTTCTTATCCCCATTTTTTTATTGAACCATTCTTAGAATAGTTGTGTCTTAGCTTTAACACAACCATTACAGATTTAGGGTTTATTTATGTAAAGACTTAACTGTTCTTTTCTGTGAACTTGGATGTTAAACCTACTCATCTTGATTGTTGTTTGAGAATGGCCATCAAATCAAAGTGTTTGAATAGTTTGCCCAGCAACAACAATGCTCTGAAACACTGTTAAAAAGTCTTGCATTCCAAGAAGTGATTAAAAAGTTGGTGTCATACGGACGTAACAGCGAGAAAAAGTTGCAAACTGAAGCACGCTGAGATCACATTCACCTTGATCCAACTTGTGGTCCTTAAATCATACACAGACTCTTTACTGCTTTCACTCCTCTCTTATTCTCTCCCCTCCTATTGGACCACCATTTGGCTGGTTAGACAAAATAAAAATACATCCCGTTTGCCGCCATGGCAACAAACTACTACAGGGAACTTCCCGTCTGAATTTGAGTGTTTTTATTGGCCCGTTGGACCGCAGGCGCTGTGGAAGTGCTCTGATAGGCTGGCAGAGCGACTTGGCGGGTGCATCTAGTTGGGGTGAAGGGGCTAAGTTGTGTGAAAGTGGGCAGTAATTAAAACGACGCATAAAGCTGTCAATAGGAGCTTATGACCCAGTATAATTAGCCTAATATGATTTCTCTTTCTGGCAGGGCTAAACTGAGCTGACGTATCGCCCTTGTGTTTGCCTGAAACACCAAGACAGAGACGGTAACCGGCAGTAAACAGCGACTATAACTGACACATTGTGATGGAAATGATAACTCGGTGACTGTGAATGAAGAGTTGAAACATTAAAAAAAAAAGAGATTTATAGTATGGGTAACTTCATGGTGTGAATCCCACAAACTCACGTGGAGAGAGATACTATTGCTCACGTGGAGCACATCTGTGAGTGCATGTGACCACGGACAACACAAACATAGCAACACCTCGTCTCCCGTTGGAAAATCCCCAGGGGACATGTAGCGGTCACCATTAAAAGGTCTTTCCAATACAAGTACTGTTACCAAGGGGACTAACGGCTAATTCGATTGGCTGGCCGGTAATCAGGAAGTGGGGTGCTCTGAGGGCGCCGTGATTAATGGCGCCGTTGCCTGCCCGTCATCTCCCAAAGCTCCTCTCCACCCTCCTTCTTCCTGTCATGAATTAGGACCCTCGTAAATAAAAACGGCACCACAATCAGGCAAACTCAATCAATTACACAAGTTCTCTGGCCTCGGCTTGTACGTCTGACAGGCGGGGATGCTAATGTTATTGTTGCTTCCAAAGGGCTTGCCTGTCAATTAACATATCAACGCACAACACAACAGGACAAATATGGAGCCTTCTATTTAACACCTCTCTGAATACGTGGCTCCTGCATTTGTGTGGCTCAGTGTTTTGCAACTTTTATTGAGTCAAGGCACACAGTTGACATTAGAAAAAACTCACGACTAAACCGCAAATAAAAAACGCACAAAAAGTATACTCCAATAATGATGAGCTTGTCTGAATTTACTCACAAAGGGACTTAGTGTGATATCTGAGGCTGTTTACAGTACTTAAACACAAAGCTATTATTGTGTTGTACGAATTCCAACAGGTGGATACATAGGGAAATCGGAAATTCTGCTATCTAGTGGAAGAGCACTTAATTGTTCTGCCTATCACTATATGTCAGTGGCATGGATAGTTGACCAAAGATACATTAATTTTAGTAAATAAATAATAATTTAGAGACTAAGTAAAATTGCATAATTTCCCGCTGCACAGCTGATGACCTCTCATGTCACACTGAGGCTCGCCGACACGGAGTGACGTGGCCCAATGCGGCTGAAATACAGTCAGCGACTCGCACTCGTGACCTGTCAATTGACGATCGCGCACATAAACAAGTCACTGCAACAGCACTTTGGGGTGCCACATATACCACTGTATTATTATGATGAGTTTTTTTTTTTTTTTTTTTTTAAATTGAACCACAACCAACATGGCATGATTGTCAAAGAAAACAGCTTGCCTTGGCCGCGGTAGCTCATAATAATACAAATAGAGGAAAAAGGTGAGAAATAAAGGAGAGAGAGTGGATTATTTGAGAGGCTCTTGGCAATGATCGTCCTATTCATTCACTCCACTGCATTTCTGGGACAGAGACTCCCTGCTTTTTAGCCACAGGTGCATATGAAATTATATTGTGTGTGTGTATGTATATATATATATATATATATATATATATATATATATATATATATATATATATGTGTGTGTATATGTGTGTGTGTGTGTGTGTGTGTGTGTGTAAAAGAAGAAATGGACAGCACCAGTTAAATATATGAGTGTCACAGCAAAGGGTCTGAATACTTATGGCTGTGTGATATTTACATTTTTTTTGTTAATAAATCAGCAAAAAATATAACAATTACTTTTTTTCTGTCAATATGGGGTGCTGTGTGTACATTAATGAGGAAAAAAATGAACTTAAATGATTTTAACAAATGGCTGTAATATAACAGAGTAAAAACTTTAAGGGGGTCTGAAAACTTTCCGTACCCACTATATATATATCCATCCATCCATCCATCCATCCATTTTCTGAGCCGCTTCTCCTCACTAGGGTCGCGGGCGTGCTGGAGCCCATCCCCGCTATCATCGGGCAGGAGGCGGGGTACACCCTGAACTGGTTGCCTGCCAATCGCAGGGCACATACAAACAAACAACCATTCGCACTCACAGTCACACCTATGGGCAATTTAGAGTCTCCAATTAATGCATGTTTTTTGGATGTGGGAGGAAACCGGTGCCCGGAGCAAACCCACGCAGGTACGGGGAGAGCATGCAAACTCCACACAGGCGGGGCTGGGGATTGAACCCCGATCCTCAGAACTGTGAGGCTGACGCTCTAACCAGTCGTCCACCGTGCCGCCTATATTATTATATATATATATATATATATACATATACATATATATATATATATATTATATATATATATATATATATATATATATATACATATATATATATACATATACATATACATATATATAGGGCTTTATGGCAGAGTGGCCCGACGGAAGCCTCTCCTTAGTGCAAGACACATGAAAGCCCGCATGGAGTTTGCTAAAAAAAAAAAAAAAAAAAAAACACCTGAAGGACTCCAAGATGGTGAGAAATAAGATTATCTGGTCTGATGAGACTAAGATAGAAATTGTTGGCCTTAATTCAAAGTGGCATGTGTGGAGAAAACCAGGCATCAACTGTCCAATACAGACCTACAGTGAAGCATGGTGCTGGCAACATCTTGCTGTGTTTTTCAGCTGCAGGGACAGGAAGACTTGTTGCAATCGAAGGAAAGATGAATGCGGCCAAGTGCAGGGATATCCTGGATGAAAACCTTCTCCAGAGTGCTCAGAATTTCAGACTGGTACCAAGGTTCAGTGACTGTTCTTGAATGGCCCAGCCACAGCCCTGACTTAAACCCAATTGAGCATCTATGGAAAGACCTGAAAATGGCTGCCCACCAACGTCCACCATCCAACCAGTCAGTGCCCATGGCATGGGCAACTTGCACATCTGTGAATGCACCATTAATGCTGAAAGGAACATACAGGTTTTGGAGCAACATATGTTGCTATCCAAGCAACGTCTTTTTCAGGGATGCTCCTGCTTATTTCAGCAAGACAATTCAAAGCCACATTCCGCACGTTACAACAGCGTGCCTTCGTAGTAAAAGAGTACCAGACAGACCTGTCTCTCATTGAAAATCTGTGGCAAGTGCAACTCAAGTCGTACATCAAGAAATCCACCTACAAAACTTCAACAATTAGTGTCATCAGTTCCAAAATACTTCTTGAGTGTTGCTAAAAGGAAAGGCGATGTAACACAGTGATAAATATACACCTGTCCCATCTTTTGAGGAATGTGTTGCAGGCATCAAATTCAAAATGAGTGAATATTTATTTATGAGTTTGAACATTAAATATCTTGTATTCAATTTAATATAGGTTGAAAATGATTTTCAAATCATTTGTATTCTGTTTTAATTTACGTTTTACACAACATCCCAACTTGATTGGAATTGGGGTTTGTACACTATATTGGCTCAGCTTGGCGAAGGCCGGCTGGATCTCACTTCATACCCGAAAACGTAATTTTCGGTGGTACGACATGGCCTTTTTCGTTACATCTGCAATAATGCGATGCACTTACCAACAATTCAAATGTTGAAAAAAGTGGCTAACGGTTCCTCAACTAGTTGCAGACTACTGCACACTGTGCGAAAGTTCAACCGTGTCGATCGGTGTGCGGTGTGCCTTATGTGCTGTGGCAAGGTGGTTGGAAATCACTGCTGAGGATAACTATCTGCATATATATGTGTGTGTGTGAGAGAGATTTGACTTTCCATTTCTCCAAAAAGACAAACAAACACAACTGGAGCGTAAAATATTGTGCAATATACCTGGTACTGATAAGTGGTAAATGGCAGGAGTCCCTCATCCTTGCAACTTGTGGATGAGTAATTATAAACTAGTTTCGCTGCATCATTTCTGTGGCTATTGGTGGAGAGCTCCAGTCTACGGTACACCTCGTAACACGGGGCCCTCCCATTTGGCTGAGCTGGAGGGGCCCAGGTAAGCAAAAAGGTGGTCTGGAGGCCTGTGTGGGTGTCAGCTTGCAGGTCTAACAGCGGCGGCGCCTGTCCAGTGGGGGGAGCCTCCGGCGTGAGGATGGATGACCAGTCGCTGGAGGAGCAGCCGAGTTCGGTGCACGCCTCGACCCTCACCTCGTACCTGCACACAATTGAATGAGTACTAATCACTCATGTGTGTGTATTAGATATTCTGCCTTAACAGAGATAATAATTGTCAGATTTGATGGACACTGGAGCTACTAACTTAACATGTTTATAATTGTAGTTGTGTGTGTTTGTAGAAAAGATTGTGCTAAATAAGGTAAACAAAATATTAGAAAGGGATCTCAGTAGGATGCAGTTTTGTTCTACACCACTGCAAACTACAACAGTGACAAATTTGGGAGAGCCCACATTTTGAATGAGGTCAGTGAAATTATATTGCAACATTAAATACAGTATTTTATATGGAGAACAGCTATAAAATCCAACAAAACTAGCTGGGTGTTAATAAAAAATTAAGCTTAATTCAGCAGTTCCGTATGGTCCACATACTATTTTGCTTGAGTAATTTCAATTTGGTATCCGATATCGTGAAGGGCATTCTGGTCCATGGAATTTTCAGTTTAACTTTGTTACACTGTGGGGAGCAACAACTAAAACAACTAAAGCGTAAGACCTGTTGTAGAGAAATGCAAGACAGCTAGATGAAAATGACTAAAAGACATGTCATGTGTGAAGTTCAAGTTGAAGTCTATTTGGAAATACAGAATTAAGTGCTGTGTCAACTCCCTTACAGTATAATAGTATAACGGGAAATAACTGCATAAAAACCTGCGGTAGGGAGCGAGCCCCTGCAGAGTCGTGCATCTCTCGGAGAAGACTGTGCCCTCTGGAGTGTACACAGTGCTGCTTACACTGAGCTGGACAGGCTCTCTGTGATATACTGTGTAGCTAATAATATCTCCATTAGGACGGGCGGGAATGTTCCACTCCACTTTCACCTAGACAAGGCATGGAAAACACAAGACTCAAAGAATGATTATCAAACAGAACGCTACTGGGTACTTTATTAGTTATACCGGCTAATAAGAGTCAATACAGTTAGAAACAACTTTCAGAATGATGCAGTGCAGTTCTACACCACTCCTAATTACAAACACAATACTGATATTGTTGCATGCATTATTTTCTTTGCAGAAACATAACATGTTGAGGAAGCTCTTTTATTGGATCTCATTAAGGTCTACCTAACATTGCGGCCACTGAATGTAAATCTTTATGTAGCTTTTAACTTCATAGCATCAGTGAGTAGGGTTCAACCTGAGCGGGTCCCAGAGGCGACAACAAGGGGGGGGCGACACCTGAAGGAGCCGCTGGGTGAGTCTTTGCTTTGGCTGTGGCGCTGCTCACTGCCCCTCTGCTGTTGTTAGCCCTGACAAAGTAGCTGTACTCCACACTGGGCAGAAGAGTGAAGTCGTGGTAATGAGTCTCGGGCCCCACGTAGATTACATCGCCATCTCTGCGGAGTTCGTAGCCTGTGATGATGCCATTGGGATTCTGTGGTGGTCCCCAGCTTACTTCTACTGACTCAGGACCAGTGACCTTAAGTAGAAAAGTTACAGATTGCATTAAAACCATTTCCAATACGCAAAAGGCCTTAAGAATGTACTGTTAATTGTTAAAGTAGTATATAAGAACGAGTAATGACAACTAATGGGCGACTGGGTAGCTCGACAAAGTGCCACATTATGTCACTTAAAATGTTATGTCTTTAAGCTGTAAATGTATATTGTGATGCCATACATACATACAATGTTAAATCAACACAGACTATGATAGTATCAGCCAATGGCGCAAGTTGAAGTCATTACTTGTGAAATTTGATGTAGCGTTCTCACACTGAGGGTCAAAGAAAATCACCACTGAAAACTAATCAGCTGAGTGGCTGCATAGCTACATTATATACTTTTACTTACACTTTACTTTTTGATTGGTATTATATACCGATCATGTTTGTAGATGATCAGATAGAGATTTAGGTTTTGAACTTGAAGTGACTTATAAGTGTTTTGTCAGTTTAATAAACAGTGGAGAGCAAAAACATTCCTTTAGTTATTGCACCACGACATAAAGGATTACAAGCACAGTAATTTAAGATTTTGAAATCTCCCACCCAGGCCTTATTATTAGTGAACTTTACTGCCTAGACACTAAATACGGCCCCTTTCGCTAGACTGTTGAGATGATCGTGGACTTCAGGACACATCCTTTGCCGTAGTCTCTCTGGAAACTAAAGTGGGAGGCCAACATCAAGTCCGGCCTCAGAAAGGCCCACCAGAGGTTGTACTTCCTGCAGGTGCTGATGAAGCACGGCCTGCCACAGGAGTTGTTGAGGCAGTTCTATACAACAGTGAATCAGTTCTGTGTTCATCTATCACAGTCTGGTTTGGTGCTGCTACAGAGAAAGACAAAATCCGCCTGACTGCCGTAAAGATTATCTGTACCCCCCATACCCACTCTTGAGGACTTGCACGCTGCAAGAACTAAGACAAGGGCAGACAAACTTTTCTTGGACCCTCCACATCCTGGTCACCACTTCTTCCAGCTTCTTCCTCCTTTTATTGCTCAAAGACTCTCTGTAATGGCACTTTTATGTCCGAAATGTATATTTTGTCACAGTGGCTTTTTTATTGTTGTACTAGAGTGGCTCTAACTACCGGAGACAAATTCCTTGTGTGTTTTAACATACATTGCATATAAAAATGATTCTGATTCTGAGATTATTCTGATTTCGATTTAGGTCAAATTCAATTTATTAATTAACAAATTAGTTGTACTCCACACTGGGCAAAATACTGTATAGTCGCCTTTTCGTGTTTAACACGTATAACCAGGCTGTGTCCTTGACTTTTGACTTTGACCTGTAAAAATCTTTAAAGCCAAACATCTTTTAAGTGGTGGTTATCAAGCAGTTTTGTGCTGATTAGTCAATGAGCTAAAACACCAAGAGCTGAAGCCACTTCTGTTCATCTTGTGTTTGTTTGCTGGCAAGATAATGTTTGAGTTACAGCGAAGGTTAACTTAACATGCTAGTGTACCTTTAGAGAGGGGGTGGGCATGTCCAAGGGAGGAGCCTCCTTTGTCACAGTCGATGTTGTTGCACTGGCGGTGCATCCACCACTGGTGCACGCCAACAGTACCAGCTGGTAGGACATGTGAGGATGAAGGCGTACCAGAACGGTCTTCATGTCTCTACCACGATAAGCCTCCTCACTGTTTACTTTGAGAACATATTCAGTCACCTCCCCATTCTGGGTGGGTGGCTTAGTCCAGGAAATGTTCATACTGTTGGATGTGATGAAGTTCACCGTGGGAGGCGCCACGGTGGCGGGTGGAGCCTCTAAGGTGGTAATGTTAGTGTAAGGGCTTTTGATGCATCCCTCAGATGTGCAGGCTATGATTGAATAGCTGTAAAAGAGGATAGGAAAATAATCATTTTGATATAATATTCTTGATTTGGTTACAGCAGTCATTTCTTAATGCTTACATACTGTTTATCACATGTACACATTAAGTTCAGGGTCAATTTTAACCTGGGCCAAGAATGTCCTCATAATAATTGTCTATATTAAATTATGAACTACAGATCTTTTTACAATGGATTAATAGACTGTCTGACAGTGATAAATGGATGATTAATCTTAATGGTTCAGAGAAAAGGGTAAGAGTATTTTTATCTGCTTCATTGCAGTTACTTGCTTTGGCAGGAGCAAATCTCGCACCTGTGTCATAGCACCCTCTGACACCTGTATCACTTCTGGTACTTGTGTTTAGTATATATAATAGTCTTATGTCGTTTTACTCTTTCACTGTTTCAAGATTCACCCATGACTCTTCAAAGACCAACAGGTGCATGTTTCTGCAGGAACCTGTGCAAATGTGGTGACAACAAAGACGGTTCTTGGGTTTCAAGCTCTCTCTTAAATGGAATGTACAGTTGAAAGATTCCTGGAATTACCGCCATTTTCCTTAACACACCAGTAAATCTAAAATTCATTCTGTAAACAAGAGCTAAATTTATCACAGAACAGCCTCAGTGTACACTAACATTGTAGCACAAAAAAAAGCATTTTTTTAAATAAATTATATATTTTGTGTATTTTTGCATTACTTTAGGAACAAACATCCAATTTCAGGGTGAAACATTAACATTTATGGTATTTCTATTGCTGTCAAATGTCAAAACAGGTGTAAATCTGACCTGAATAGTATGTTTAAACAAGTCTCACCTATAGCTTGCAAAGGGAAGAAGATCCTCATCAGTGTAGCTGAGCACCGTCGGGTCAAAGCTAAAGGAGAAGCTCATATTGTTTCTCTGGATCCTATAAGACTGGAGCACACCGTTGGGTTCCAGAGGAGGAGTCCATGACACCAACACTTCACTGGGTCGACCCTGAAGGAGACTCACAGTCGGTGGGGCTAGGCCGCGAGGGGGTGCCTGCCTGGTTGTCACGCTTAACCAGGAGCTGTGGGTGTGGCCGGCGGCGTTGTGAGAACGTACGGCAAACCCATACTGAGTCCAAGGACGCAACCCAATCACTGTGTAGGAGAAAGTGTCATTTTCTTGTGGAGAAGACTGTCTGAACAGCACCTGTTTGTGATTGGGGGTGGGGGTGAGAAGAGAATAGTAGACATCTTAGTCAAATGAAAAAACAAACAAAAAAAACAGGGAGAATATTTCCACATACTTTCTCTCTTTGAGCATCCTCCTCTCTGCTTCTACCCCTCCCCACCTGATCCATACTTCTTCCCAGTAAGTAGTAATCGTCAATGGGCCCATTCGGCTGAGCGGGAGGTCCCCAGGTGAGCGACACGTGGTCTGAACTGACGGAAAGAGTTGTTGGAGGGGGCTGCGAGGCTGGCGGTGCGGCAGCAGTGGTGACATGCTGAGGGGAGCTACGTGTGCACCCAGCTGACGTACAGGCTTCAAGAGTTAGAGTGTACGCGGTCCACGGCTCCAAGCGACGAAACAGGAAGTTGCGTGAGAGTCCGCTGAACTCCAGGTTGCCCTCACTGTACAAATTGTACATCTGATGGAGAAGAAGAGGAGGAAACAGGGAGGCTTATCATGCAGATTGGGGAAAGAATAATGTCATGTTGTGTAGTTGCTACAAAGCAGTGGAGGCACAATGCACTTTGTTACATGGCAACAACCAGCTGAGGGAAAAATTAGTGCAGACGAACTAGTTTGCTGCCTAAACAGGCTGCCATAGAAAGAAGGAGAGGCAGGTTTGGCGCAATCATCCATTCGTCCATCATTTTCTGCACTGCTTGTCCTCATTAGACAGAAATAGATAAGAAACCGTTCACACTCACATTCACACTTATGGGTAATTTGGAGTCTTCAATGAACCCAACGTACAGTTTTTGGAACGTGGGAGGATGCCAGAGTACGCAGAGAAACCCCATGCAAGGACAGGAAGAACATGTAAACTCCACAAAGGAAGGCCAGAGCTGAGATTCACACGCAGAATCTCTCGACTGTGAAGCAGATGTGCTAACCACTCGTGCACTGTACTGGCAATGGGACCTCATTAGAATTAGTCGGCCGCAGCTCTTCTGCTTTGAACATTTCCGGTTGAAGCTGATTGGCTCTAAGTTGGCTTTTAATTCATCTCATTCTCCAGCATAAAATCATTGTGGAGATAAAGCTTCTCTTTAGTCATCTATGTTTATGACAAAAAAACATTACTTTTTTGTTATTTATAGTTACTTTTCAAATCCCAGTTCCTAATGTACACTACTGGCCTCAATTTGACTCAAGAGGCCATCCTGCATCACGAGCATGTGTGGTGATTTGGTTGTCTAATACTGTTTATACCGTGACGACGCCATTTGGAGAACTTGGTGGATCCCAGTTGAGCACCAACGACCTGCCCCGCTCTTCCTGCTCCACACTGAATTTAGCCAGTCCAGCAGGAGAAGCCTCCAGGGTCATCGAGCCTACCCACGGACTTGACACACTGCCTGAAAGGATTAAAAAACATTTTTTTTTTAAAGTGAACCTGATGTTGTTTGTAGTGATCTTAAAGCCACTGGTCACGATCAAACCTGCTTCATTTACAGCTTCCACTTGTAGACTATACTTGCTGTAGGGCTCAAGGCCAAATATGTTTGCTTCTAGGATTGAACCCTGAAGGATAAAATTGAAAAAAGGTAAGTACACTGTCATAGTAATGCAAGCAAAGTGTAAATGTTTTTCCACAACAGGGAAAGTGTGAAACAATGGCAAGTTAAAATAATGTGACATGGGGATTGGTGATAATCAACATTACAAACATACTGTACTAGGAGGAAGTGGCAGCGACAGACTGGCAGACAGCCGTCCCTTAACGCTGCATTCAAAGCCTGCTGAGTGTTTATATCACACGTGCATACTTTCATGGCTCTCCCTCATACAAACGGAGGGACAGTGTGTCTTCCAGTAGCTTTAGGCAATGGGACACAGCCCAAAAAGCTCGCACTCACTGCGACAGGGTGCAGTGTGCATGTAGCATTATGTACTCATTAAAAATAAACACTTGAAGTCTGAAGAGGGACGAGATGGTAATCGGGAATGGAACACTTAAACGTGAGATCGAAAGCAACTTCTGAATGTGTGGAAAAGTATGGGGGGAAAAAAAGAGAGTCTGGAATTTAAAAAAAACACAACAACAACTCTCTCTTCAGGCTCTCACATAAACAGATTAGCTCTTAGACCAATTCCATGCAGTGGCAAGGGGATCCAAATGGCTCCAATTCAAACGGAATCAAAGGAGAACCCAGACAAATCAGCGTGGCGTGGCACCAAGGATGAAGTGCCTGAACAATAAGCCCAATGCATGTCTTGACTGTCTCGATGTCTGCCAGCCAACGTGTTTGTCATACGCAGTTAAATAGGATTAATAAATCCCAGGACACCCCTAGATGCAAGCTAAATCCTCCTGCAAATCACACAAGTTCACAGCGGAAAAAGAGAGGGAGGGACATGAAAAGACAAATCAAACAAAGTACATAGGTAATAATAGAACGGGCAGGGAATTAGGCAAGAGTGATGGGAAAAAAAGGGTAATAGGTGAGTAGGTTTATATATATATATTAAAAAAAAAAAAAAAAAAAAAAAAGAGCCAAAGACGGAAGGAAGGAAACCTGAGTCGATAAGAAATGAGAGCGTGGAGGGGAAAAGGGAGAGATAGATGTTACAAAAGGGAGAGACAGATTAAGTGAGCGCGAACGAGAGATCTCTCCACCTTAAAAGCCAGTGAAATATGTGAGGCATGTGGCCTATAAAGTGCCTAACATATGCACATTGTCAATAGCAGCATCTGGCGCTGCCAACTTTTATAGGAGCGCAGAGACTCTGCTACACGCCTCTAGATGGCAATATATTCAAACACTTTATCGCTGGAACGCACAGCATTAATAGCCTCCTCGCAGCACGCACACACATCCACGCGCTAGGAAATTGAGCACATCAGCTCCGCTAACTGCTCACACACACACACACGAGCAGGCTGTAATCAAACGCTTTAACACGGAAGCACGCTATTACATTCCATTAACAGCCCCCTTCATAACAATTTGTCCCTTACACACACACACACACATATGCACAAAAACACCTTAAGAAATCAACAAGATGAGGTAACACAAAGTTTTAGGTGTGCAATAGCACCAGAAAATAAACTGATGACAAACTAAACTCTGCTGTGAAGGACAGCACAAAGGAGGTCCACCACCTTGTTACAGATTGAATATAGTGTCCCACATAGGCAATTTGCAGTTTCTTGTTGTGTAAATGTTTTACAGTGGTACAGTAAATCCCCGCCTGTTCGTGGTTCGCTATTGACAAATTCACCTATTTGCGTTTTTCTCAGTGGAACCGATCTTAGCGATTGGTGTTTTTTTTTTTGGTACTCTTTCTGAAACGCCCTAAGATTCCACAGGATGGCACCAAAACCCTGGCTAAGAAGAAAGAAGTAATGGTGTCAAGAAAGTACTGTATGTTGAAGTGATTAATCTTAACTGTTGTAAGATCTTAGTGTAAGCTTTTTTTTATTACTTTTATTCATATTACGACTGTATAGGCAATTATAAAAACATTTTTTGAGGGGAGAGGGGGGGGGGGGTAAATTAAAATTTTTCGGAATTCCCGGCAGGGATCGGTCCCTATCTGTACTTCTAAATCTAAATGCCCCTGAAATCGTAACATTCAGACCGCAGCCCTTCCAACGTTTGAACCATTGCATGAACAATAGGACCTGTTAACAGAACTTCTTGTGATGTTAGTAAGAGGCACACACATCTGTCTTGCATACTGGGTACAATACGGCTATCTGAAAGGACGCTCACTATAAAGTACTCTCAATACGGTGTTCTCGCAGTTAAGGAACACAGTTGGATTAGTCTCTTATGCAGATTTGCTGTGTTGGCAGTAGTTCAGTAGACATTTCTCTGTCCAGGCTTCTCACTACAATATTGCCAAGTCAAATAGGAAATAATAAAACAAGAATGTACACTGCAATACGAACTGTGTGTATACTGCAGACCAAGCGACATGGCTAAACGTAATTGTGTAACGTGTAAGTGGGTTCTGCAACTAGTTCTAACAAGGGGCCTACTGTCAGCCATTAGTTCGCTGTGATTGAAAAATTTAATCACAGGTGAATGCTGTCGGAATGTCAGCGATGTAATGACCAATCAAAAAAATTGCCATGTCAAATCACATGAGCTTTTGCAACAAACATTATGTTTCCAGGTGTGACGCGAGATCCAGCTGGCCGCTGCCAAGCCATACTAACACATGTATACAATGCAGATGGCATGGAACAGATTATTTCTATATTCATTATTTCCTATGGGAACATGTGTTTTAGATGGAATGGATTGAGGCCAACCTTAGAGGTTTTACTGCATATATAATCACATGTGTGACAAAGTGAGTTACACTTTTGGTAATTATAATCAAAGATCGCAGGCCAACGGGAAGAAAACGTGACTGCCTTTGGTGTGAGATATGAAAAGAAAGGTTCAGGTTAACCTAAAATCAATGTGAAGGAGTACATGTATGTGGAAATGATTACAACCCCCAGTTAATCATGACAAAGACGGGGGAAGGGAAAGAGAGAATGAGGGACCTGCAGAAATAGAGAGGATGTGGATAACGTGTGAACAAGAGAGAATACAGAATGATGGAGAAATGACGAGAAGTTCATCCAAGCAAATGTGTACGCATGTACAGTAAAGCTTAACAAGCCAACATCTGCATGCATCTTGCTTTTTTGCATTTGTCTCCAAAAGTGCACATCCCTCTGCGCTTGAGCATGATATTCAGGTGGAGAGGCATGGTGTAGCCAGGGGGACCAGTGTGTGATACTAATTAAGAGTAACCATGTGTATTTGTCAAAAGAATTATGCTGATTATTTCACAAAGGCCCCAGTACCGGGCCCTGCAGAGACACGGGGACAGAGCAACATTAGCATATGGCCACGCACTCACATCTGCACTCTTCCTCTCTCTTTGTCTCTCGCTGACACACGAACACAGGTAGCAGACAAGTGAGTGATCATACATGAGAGAACCGTGTTTAATGAATGGTGAATGTGGACCAACTGGTGGGCCTCAGGTATGTCCCGCTCCACAGGCCACCTCTGCCCTCCCTTCTCTATTATATTAAGTCCCGGAGAGGTAACGAAGCACCATGCTGGCCCGCCTCTTCTCATGTGCCGTACTTCTTTGTCTGTGGGGCAAAGCGCAGGCGTTCATCACATTCAACGTCAATTCAGTCCAAGTCAACTGCAGCCCGTAGTTGTGTCGTTTAGTACAAGCTGTGGCCAGAGCTGTGCTGGGAGAGCTGTAATTGTTTTTGGAGGTTTCTGAGGTGAGCCAGAGCACTGCACGCTGCTCTTTCGTGCCCCATGCCAAGCTGGCAAGCTTTGTTCGTGTGTGTGTAGACGTTTATTTGTGCATGCCTAATTCGATGTTACTGGAACAATTGCCCTGTGTCTGTTTGCCGATGCCCTGCATGGGTGTCCCTCCTAGTCAGTGTGAGTTAGACAAACCGTGACACACATACGCACGCACGCACACACGCACACGCACACGCACACACACAGCCATTAGGCATGTGTTGTGCGGGTGGCCAGCACAGAAGTGGAGAGAGGCTGCAGGGGCCTGGGCCAGGCGTGCCTACTTCACACAGACAGCCATGATTAACTTTGGCGGCTCCCGACCTCAGGAACACCATATTAAGTGCTATTCTGACTGTGCCCGTTTGCTTGTTACATGTGACTAAAGACCAGTCATCGGAAGTCTGGTACGATGAGAGAGATGGCATTCTAATACCCACAAAGTCACATATAGTAGAAAGTTGAACACAAACACAGATTTCAAAACCAATTATTTACATTATAAGAGATTACCCAAATGATTGTGGGCCTTAATAGTGGAGTTAAGTGTTCTAGTTTTACTTTTACAATGTTGCATGTGTGAAATTGATTGACCATTAAAGATATTTATTTTGTTACTGCACTAAGTTTAGTTTCTGATATATATTTTTTTAATTCTAGTTTGTTGATTTAAGACAGGATCTGTAAATACAATTTGTTTGCATCATTATTTTGTGCCACGCCACTGTTATGCTATAAAAAGATTATATTTGTTGATTTGGTTAGAAACACTGCTGCACTAGACTTCGAGCAGTCTTCACTCAGATCTTCAACAGATCTTTGCGAAATGTGCGAAGTTCCATCCTGTTTCAAACGCTCCACCATCATTCCAGTCCCCAAGAAACCTGCGATCTCTGGTCTGAATGATTACAGGCCTGTCGCTTTGACATCTGTGGTCATGAAGTCCTTTGAACGTCTCGTGCTGGACCACCTCAAGAGCGTCACAGGTCCCCTGCTGGACCCACTGCAGTTTGCCTACCAAGCGAACAGGTCTGCAGATGATGCAGTCAACATGGGACTGCACTTCATCCTAGAACACCTCGACCGTGCAGGGACCTGCGCGAGGATCCTGTTCGTGGACTTCAGCTCAGCGTTCAACACCATCATCCCTGAACTCCTTTCAACCAAGCTTCTCCAGCTCAGCGTCTCACCTGCCATCTGCCAGTGGATTTACAGCTTTCTGACGGGCAGGACACAGCAGGTCAGGCTGGGGGAGGCCACCTCATCCACACGCAGCATCAGCACTGGGGCGCCCCAAGGTTGTGTCCTCTCTCCGCTGCTCTTCTCTCTCTACACGAACGACTGCACCTCAGCGAACCCGACTGTCAAGCTCCTGAAGTTTGCAGATGACACCACTGTCATCGGCCTCATCAAGGACGGTGACGAGTCTGCATATCGACAGGAAGCGGAGCGGCTGGAGCTGTGTTGCGGCCGACACAACCTGGAGCAGAACACGCTCAAGACGGTAGAGATGATCGTGGACTTCAGGAGGCATCCTTCGCCACAGCTGCCCCTCACGTTGTCCAGCTGCCTTGTGTCAACCGTCGAGACCTTCAAGTTCCTGGGAATTACAGTCTCTCAGGACCTGAAGTGGGCGACCAACATCAACTCCGTCCTCAAAAAGGCCCAGCAGAGGATGTACTTCCTGCGGCTTCTGAGAAAGCACGGCCTGCCACCGGAGCTGCTGAGACAGTTCTACACAGCGGTCATCGAATCAGTCCTGTGTTCTTCCATCACAGTCTGGTTTGGTGCTGCTACAAAAAAGGACAAACTCCGACTGCAACGGACAATCAAAACTGCTGAAAGGATTGTCGGTACCCCCCTACCCACCATTGAGGACTTGCACGCTGCCAGAACTAAGACAAGGGCGTGCAAAATCCTCTCGGACCGTCTGCACCCCGGTCACCAGCTCTTCCAGCTCCTTCCCTCAGGTAGGCGCTACCGATCAACGCAAACTAGAACTAGTAGACATTCCAACAGCTTCTTCCCTCTTGCGATCAACTTCTTAAACACCTAACCTATAATTCCATTACAAGCTGGAAATTTTTTGACTTGAGTTCGTTGTCACATTTCTGTGGGGCCAATTATGTATTACTCGTGCACTCACTGTAGTTGTCTCGCCATGCTGCACTATTTGCATATACTGGCCACTCATGCCAGAGTAGCATCTGCTCCATTTGCGCACTGATTGAGGAGTATCTGTAACATTTGCACAACCGACATTGTCCCAGATGATCGCACTACTCGTCACTTTAAACCGCATACACTCCTTGAAGTCTCAGCGCCCTTTGCACAATGGTCATTGCACCGGACTATTGCAATATTAGTCGTTCGAACTGCTCTAAGTGCTAGAGGACTCTGCATCTTTTTGCACAATTGTTTTTTGTCAATGTCTTTATGTCCCCAAAGTGTTCTTTAAATTGACTGTCTGTTGTACTAGAGCGGCTCCAGCTACCGGAGACAAATTCCTTGTGTGTTTTGGACATACTTGGCAAATAAAGATGATTCTGATTCTGATAAGGGATCATGTTGGGATGATTTTATTCAAATTGAAAAATAAGACAATTGAGACAATTTGGATACACTCTTTTTCTTAATGCATTGCCGAGGTATCATATCTGGCATCGGCAGGTACTCGGGTTAAAAAAAATGTGATGGGACAACCCTAGTTTCAAGGAACATTCTAAGATTCTCACAAACTTAACTTGTTAATAGCAAAGTCATAATGTGACAATGAGTCACACTGCAGAGGTGCATGTTGCTGTTTTGCATTCTTAATTGTCTTACATGTGCAAAAAGTGTAAAAACAAAACACTTTAGCCTTGATTACTCTTTTAGTCTGTAAATTCAAGTGTATACTATTCTTCTCCTCTCAAATGTCCAAAAGCTACAAAAAGCAACAGACGCACACACACACAGCTAATCGTCGTTTGGTGCTTGTTGAACTGAAGTCTTGTGATTACTTTTTTCAAACATTTGCATAAAATTCCACTTGTGGGATGTTCGACAACACTGAGATTACACTGTATTTATTTGATTGATGTATTTCCAATCGAAGGCAACAAAAACAGAGTCAGCATCGCCAGTATTGGAGAAGTAGAATCTACAACATATAATAAAATGGTCCATTGGCACTTTCCTTATGACAAATGACTCATTTGATTCAACTACAAAAATATCCAAGATGAAATTGGGTGAATTCAATAGGGTTCTTAAACTGGACCACCCAAGACTTTTACTATATAAATGACAAATTCTGAAAGTCTGAAGACAACAACCTCCACATTTGACCACAGCTACCTCAAACATATTGGGTCAGATATAATTCAAAATCCATAGAATTGATTGGTCGTGGATTGTGACTGGCATAGTGGTGACAAGAAACCCCAGTTGACAGTCCAATACTAAATCTCTAGATTTGTTTCTTCACGTTGACTACAATACATCAGTGCAATTCTAATCTAATGCAAAGTCTTCTCAACCGGAAGGGTATTACTACTTACGAGACATAAAAAAAAAAAAAAAAAAAAAAAAAACTCTGATCATGTATGCCAACAACAAAGACTGCTCGTCTTCATGTCCATGGTGCGAGACAAGGAGGACTCCTTCAGACCTGACTGTGCGCACAAGTGGCAGCTTCTTCAAAAAACAAACACGCTCTGATACTTTGAAGTGATGACCATCATATGGTGGCTGCCATTAGGGCAAGTGGAGGGACAGCTGGATGGTGTAGGTTCTTACCAAAAGACACAATAACACACAACCTGTCATTACTGGGAGTTAGAGAGAGACGGAGAGCGGGAGAAAGAAACAGTATAAAACCTCTCGAGAAATTATCACTTGCATGAGTGCGAGGGATATGGGAGGGGAGAAAGACATAACAACTGTTATTTGGAAGTGAGGTATAGAAAAGCCAGATGGAAATGCATGGCTGCCGAGGGAGGAGTGTGAGAAAGACGAGATGATGGCGATTGCAGCGAAGTGGAGCAGCCTGATTATTTGGCTGCTTATGCAAAACGCTGAGAGCCCTCCAATCAGAGTTGGAGACCTCTAACGAAGGGGTCTGATAGGCCGGAAGCCCTAATGAACTCTGCATGCAAGTCCTCTTATTCCTCCCTCCTCTCTTCACCTGTCTTCATCCTCCTCATCACTCTCCAATCTTGCCTTGCTTCCTCTTCTCTCCACCCCTTTGTGTCCGTGGCTCGTTAGAAAAGGAGAGCAAGGGCAAAGCCTGGTAATTCTTATTCCTGGAGCTAGCCTTGATCCCTGCATGCTTCTGTGGCTCAGCAGTGCGAGAAGGGTATCAGCAGAGACTTGAGGGTTAAATGCAACAAGTGAACATTTCTGTAGACTCTTAGACAAGGAAGAGGAGGCTTCTCTCATGTTAAGGATGGTTAAACCTTGAGAGGCTTCATCAGCTCTGTCTAGATCTGTGACTATCATTGACAATATTTTTGTAATAGTAAAATATTCAGTGGAACACAGACCCCAGCAGGGGACGAATAATGCCAAACAACTGTCTAACTCTCTTCATTGGAAAACCATGAACTGCTAGGCCGATACTGCCCTATACTAGTCCTGTAGGTGGTGGTAATTACAAAGTGGGTGACAACTGCCATAAACAGTAAGTTTCTTTTCACCACAGCTCCCATTAGATGGTTTTAATGGCACACTGCCAAACCTGATCCCAATTCAAGTGGACTTTAAACAGCCTCAGATCGGCATTAGCAACTTTTCACGACCCAGACGACTACAGCCCTGCACACAAATCTGATTAGGGTTTACCGTTCTGAACTGTACTGTGGTGCACTGAACTGTGGACCTCAGTGTAAATGTAATTAAACTGTTCCCCAGGCATATGAGAGTGTGGAAGTCTTCAATCTTTAAGAACCTGTAAAGTGAATTTTGAGATTTGTTTCTAAATACAGTATGCATGTTTGAAGGGTACTGCTGAAAACATTCTGAGAACTATGGAGTACGAAGACAAAACAACATAGGATTCAAACGTGGAATTTTAGTGTTCAACTGTTCCTCACCATTTCAGTTGTCCTGATTTTATTTTGGCATGGCTAAAATGGAGCCCAGTGACACACATCGGCCCCGGAATGAGTCGTTCCTCCCCAACTACATAAGGACCATCGAGTACATAAATATAACAACAAAGTGTCATTCTTTTTCATTCTCCTTTACTGATTTGAATGAAGACAGCCTTTATGCAATGCTAAAATAACCGTGTAAAAAAAACAACCGATTGATTCACATGATCACAATCATACTGATAAACAAAGCAGCAGTTGACATGCTTAAGTAATCCCACCCTATTTACATGTATATAAACAGCTAATGGCATTCGTTTAACACTATAATTTTTTTTAGCTGCCACATATTCTACATCTTCCAATGGTGTATGATTAAGTATACATGTGCCATCTTTGAAAGCTCATGTTGGCTTGAAACACAGTTGGCTGGCTGGCCCCTGCTCTCTGATGGGCCCTTAATGGTAAACTAACAGATTGTAAACATGCTGCTTGCTCTCTCTCCGACTCTGCTTCCTCCATCAATCTCTTGCTCTTTTCCTTCCAAATTCTTCATTTTCTTTCTGCTCTCTTCACCTCTTCCTTCCCGATTTCCTTCTTGTCTCGTTCCCATCCCTCCCTCTCTCTGCGCTGCCTTTCCTGGGGTGTTTTTCAAACAACGTGTCCTTCATGTACGGTTGGTTACGGGGCGTACAGAAGGACATCATTAGCGCTGGTGGTTAAGCTGTAATTTACACCATTACCGAGGTAGGGGCCATTTTTATTGCCTAGTAAATTTCAGCTCTGAAATATTTAGACCATATGGCTCAATTTGTGTAATAACCTTAATTTCCAAGCACCCTTCAGCTCCCTTCCGCACCGGCTGTTGTTGGTGGATGATGTGTGTGCACGTTTGTATGTGTGTGCAAAGTGAGCATACATAGACACAACACACGCATGCAGAGGCAGGTGCATGGTGAAAATGTAAGCGCATACACTTGCACTTAATCTCTAACATCCACATTAAACATTGTCTTCCACACACACATTCATTTACACACACGAACAAACCTACACACACACACACACACACACACACACGCACACGTATGTATGCGGCTAGCAGATTAATAGGGTGTCAGCTTGTGTTTGGGTGAGGGAGCGTCAGGCGTTGGCCAGATGGTTCTCAGGGATGATGACTGTCAGGGGTCCTGCTCTGATCAATGGCATATATTAATACAGCACACATAGAGAGAGACACATTCACATACTGATGCACAAACACATGCAAAAAAAAAATAAAAAATTAATCCATGCACACAGGAAGCCATCACCTCATGGAGTAAATCCATAGAAAAGTGCGCACAATTTCACACATACACGCACATGGACCCCTTTCCCAAGGGGTCCCGAGGGCCACAGTAAAACATCTGGAGGAGTCAAGGAAGGGAGGGATTTAAAGGACGGGACAGTGAAGAGGAGATAAAGGGAGGGAACGACAGACCCAAAAGAGCAGAAAAGAGTGATGGTACTAGACAGGAAGAAGAAGCTGACATGATTGGCAGATTAAGATGAGGAGCTGGAAGGAAGGAAAACCATGGATGATCAATGTGGTAAATGCCAAAGAAAAGGTAGACAGGCAGAGGAGGCTCTACAGTAAGTTAAATGAAGATAGAGAGTGGAAAAGAGGGCAGTGTGTGGCCTGACGCAAGCTCCACTAAACAAATGTAGGGCTTTTGTCCTCTAAAGTCCACTCTCAGAATGTGGTGATCAAGCAAAAATAAACCCGAGTAATGAGAATCAGTCTAGTGTGGAAATTAACTATAAAAAAGGAGGGAAAAAAGGTCAGGAAGAAGCAGAATGGCACGCAGTAGAGCCTAGACCTGCGCCAAGGCTGAACAATTCCAAGCGTCTGTTGTTTCGGATCTGGCTCTACCATTAAACACGCTGTGTTGTTTTTCTTGCGCCGAACTTCAGTTACACTTTGGCTCAGGACGTGATAGCTATATTTTTCAAAATCTGGAAAATTATGATTTTCCAGATTTTTTTTTTTTTTCCCAATCTGGGAAAATGAAAATTCATTTTCCCAGATTGGGAAAATGAAGATCAGCCATTTCCTCTGCAGGGTGTCTAGGCTCACCCTCAGAGGAGCTCAGTCAACTGGGAGAGACTCAGATTAAAGCCACTGCTTCTTCGACTCGAGAGGAGCCAGTTGAGGTGGCTTGGGCATCTACTGCAGATATTTCCCTGTTGACTTCCTGCTCATGTATTCCGGGCATGGGAAGAGACCGTAGCATAGATTTAGCTGGTCTCTATGTCCTCCCATTCGAGTAGATCGCTAGAGAAAGGGAAGTCTGCTAAGCGGAAAATGGAATAGAATGGGAATAATTTGTAAAAAACTGCGCACGACTACAGGTGCTATTAATGGTGTCACATGATCACCGTGGCCAGTGAAGATGAAAGTCAAACTGGTCATCATTACGTCAAATCATATGATTCACGTGTGGCTAGGTTTACGATGATGTTAATTGGTTTAGCATAGGTGGCAACAATGTACGATATTGTCGCTATTGTTAAATTAGTGATTAAACATGATTTTGGGGTGGTATTGTGTTGATGTTGGTGCACAGCTGTATATGATAGCAATAAAAGGAATAAATTGAACGCTGAAAGATGACGTGTTTTGGATTTCCTGAAAAGTAGTCATGTTGGAAATGTGAGGATTCCGCCCGACAGCAACAATATCCTCCTCTGCCCTGATTTTTTTCATGCAATCTTTCTGCCAAAATTCCTTTAAAAAAAATCCTGCAATGCTGGCAAAAATGAATACAAATTATAGATTGAGTTGTTTTTGTGTAATCCTGCTAAATAACAGTTCCCCAGTAGAGAGCAGAGCAGATATTAAATAGGATTGAAGAGAGTAGAGGAAGAAAGAGGAGGTTCAAAAATAGAGCCAGAATGCAAGAAAGCAAGCCTGAAAGCCTCGTCCAAATGACTAACACATCTGTCACTGAGTTGCAAAGCATGGCGAAAGAAAACGTGTGTTGTGAGATTGCATGTGTGTGTGTGTGTGAGACAGTGCCAAGCGACATGTAGGTCTAGCAATGCAGGCCGCCTGCGCTCGTACCCTCATTCCGTCCGATTGCCATGACGACCCCATTAATCAACCAGGCTGGCACAGAGCGAGGTTCCCAACCCAGCAAGAGATCAATACACACACAAATACACACAGTCCAATGGACACTGGCGTGCATGCATACACACTCGCAACAAATAGAAGTATGTGAATAGAAAATATTTAGGGGGTTATGATAGGAAGTTGAAAGCAGGCTCCAGCACGCCCGCAACCCTAGTGAGGATAAGCTGTTTGGAAATTCGATGGATGGATGTTTCTTCTGAATGCTGCACAAGTCAGACATTTTCAACCTTAGAATTGAACTGAAATGCCGCTCGTCCAAGCTCCTACTCAGAAACTCAGGAAAATTAGTGAGTTTGACTTCTGAAACTTGTTCAGCATGGAAATTGTTGTGTATTATGATCGCACCTGGATTAAGTTATTTATTAAAATGTATTTTTAAGGCTGTGTATCACTTTGTTGTCAGGTGTTCTGACAGTCACATTTTCGACAGTATTAAAAAAAATAATACAGACTACCTTCTGGAGGTGTCAGCCATGGGTTTTGTTTACCTTTGACTAAAATACAAACCTCAAAAGCTCCAAGTGGTTTCTTTACAACTTTCCAGCAGTCTTGAAAGCCGCTTCATAACTAAACAAATAAAACTTTAAAGTCTCCTTTTAGTCTACTTTGCGTACAATGATTTTTCTCCCTGACACACTGTGGTGAAGGTAGGTGTGTGACAAACGACTGCCACCAAAATAAGTCTACGCCATGTCAATGAGCCTTTCACATACACAGCCAAACACGCACGCATGCACGCACACACGCACGCGCACGCACACACACACACACACACACACACACACACACACACAGACTGTTCCATATCAATGAGAAGGTGAAAGGTCTCCATTTACATCTTGTATTAATTATGAGTGACAAGCCAAAGGTCACAGAGGGAGACGAGGCCACGCGTTTGGACAGAATATAGATCTATACTTGTATCTCCTTTTCTCCATTCACGCGCCTCCCTCTTTCTGCTGATCCATCACCCTGCCTCACCCCTCTCGTTCCTACACGCCTCTTTTACTTCTAGACCGATAGTGTTCCTCTTCTCCTTCTCACCTCCTCCATTAATACTTTCATTATATATTCTAACAACTGTCTGTGTAACATCGCTACAGACCATCAATAGGCTTGTTATTGAATGTAAACAAAAAAACATTCCTTTGGCATAAACATAATCAGAAATGTTATCAGCTAGACCTGCACAACCTGGTTCTATGTTAGATGTTGGGCATTAAAATGTGTTTTTATATATTGTTACCCTATTTAGTTACTGTACATGAGGGCAAATTATTAGAAACAGCTCCCAGTATGATGTAGTCCAGAATACATGTAAAAAATGAACGTTATCGCTAAGGCATGATGTCCAATCTGTATTTTTCGTTCAATCCTATCTTTTTATGTAGTCATTCACATTACAAAAACAAATGCGACTGTGGACAGAACGCGTCCATGACTTCATAAGCATACACACAACTGCGAGGCGCCATGCTTACGCAAGTGAATGAGGCTGCTCGCGTAGGTCTCATCATGATGCATTTGTGACAATTTCAAGAATTTTTCTGCGACTAGAGCCAACATTTTCTTATACTTATCAGATGTAAAGCATCTTCTTTCGCCACTGTTTTCTGCTACTTTGTCTGTCGTTTGCTTTTGTCACGTCTGTTTTGTCCAACAATTGTGACGTTTGTCGCCTTTGGATAACGTGTGAGACAGATGAGCACACCGTCATGTTGCACTCACGTTGGATACATATCCGATTTAGATCCACATATGAAAGAGGCCTCGGTCAGATATGAAAAAAACATTTATTGTACATTTATTCAATATCAGACGTCACATTGGGCAAAAAATGTCTGAATTGACCTGCAGTGTGAACATAGCCTAAGGCAGATTTACTGTATATAGTTGAATCATTGAATCTCATTGGATCGTGTTAAGTGTACCCAATTGTCTATTAAGTGTGCATTTTATGTATAGAGTTACTCTTTGTATCGGTATGGAGCATTTAGAAGAAAGCATTTGGGAGTGTGAATGAATGAATGCATGCGTGTGTGTGTGTGTGTGTGTGTACTTTTACCTCCACAGTGAGCGCAGACACTGCCGGTGAGCTCAAAGTCGGGTCCAGCTGGTGCTTCTTGTAAAGTAATTTATAGTGAGAAATTACACCGTTGGGCTGTTTTGGTCCAGTCCATTTCAGATGAATAGAGTATGCACCTGTGCAAGACATGCAGGACTCATAACATGCAAAAAGAAAAAAAAAACCTTAAGTTAAAGGTAACTCACCAGTGGGTGTGGCAGTGGGAGGGGTCATATCTTTTGGCTGTGCCGACAGGGTCTGGGCTAACGTCCTCTGGCTCAGAACAGAGCCTTTAGAGTTGTGGGCTTGAAGCCTGTACTGGTAGTAGGTGAAGGGCTGCAAGGATGGGCTGGCATCGAAAAACTCTAGTGGTCCACTAGACCAGATGAAAACCAGCAGTTCATCCTCGGTTTCCACTGGGGACCTGTGGCAATGACAGATTTGAATGTGAAAGTACTGTAGATATAAAGAAGGTACTATATGCAACCAAACTATATCAAGCGGCATTATTTAATGATGTTCTAGATTTTTACTTGACTCTATAAAGCAGTGTAATTTTTTTAATGTCATTAATCGATCATTACCATAGTTTCTTGTGTATTATGCGCATTTTCCCCACCAAACGCGTCAAGTCAATAGTGCGCATTATACATAGGTGTTAGGAAAATGAAATAAATTCTTCACATTGTATAAATGTATAGTGTCACCTAGGGGTTGTGAAAAAGCTGCACACTTTCATTCATATTTACACATTTATATATACAGTATGACGATAAATGGGCGCTGCTAACTGGAGCATCCCGACGTCCGCGTGCCAGCCACCATATTGCTATTCTTATCTGTTGCTACTGAAACTACCAGCTCTACGAAGCGTTCTGGTCGTCCCAAACGTCTTCCATTTAAGGATTATGTAGGCCATTGTGCTCTTAGGAACCTTAAGTGCATTTTTTGTAACGTTGGCCAGATTTGTGCCTTGCCACATTTCTGTCTCTGAGCTCTTCAGGCAGTTCCTTTGAACTATGGATAGCAGTAAATTGATAGAGTGCAATCTACATACAGTAGGTAAAAGCATTTTCCTGATTTTTGCGGTCAATTTTGGGGGTGCAGATTATACTCGAGGGCATATTATACATGAGAAATTACAGTAATCTTCCCCAGTGGATCAAGTATATTCAGTAAAATGCCTGTTCCTACTTCAAAGTGTCGTTCTTTTGTCATTTATATTAATGTTTGAACTCATAAATGTACCTATGCCAGTATTACAAATTACAATAAGTTATTGTGCTTATTTTTGTTTTATAGAAAGATGTTCCAAGAATTCTTTATTCCTTTATTCCTTTATAACCCAGACCTTACTACAGTAAGGTAAAAAGGTCTGTAAAACTTCAAGGTTTGTCCCGAACTACGATAGGTCTGACTTGTCCGGATTAGGCTGTGCAGCAGATAGAAAGGAGGCCACACATGCTATAATGAGTTGGCAGACACAATTCAAGTCAAATCAACAAGTGTGGGTGTAAAGGTTGCAGATAGCAATGAAAGTACAGTAAATGAAGATGTCCAGAAGAGATGACCGTGAAAGGTCTATTTCATTGGCCAAGGGGACGCTTGAAGGCAAAACGTGACAACAATAGATACATTTATTTCTCTTAGACAGACAACTTGTCACATTTGTGACAAAATTAGTAAACTTACTTATATAGAATAGTCAAATTAGGCAAAGGGGACTGTGCACAAAGACGTCATAACGTGTATATAAACTCGGGCTTGGACACTGTAATTCAGTTATCCCTGCAGGAATGACTCGGGGTGGTCCTTGTCATGAGTTGTATTTTTGTTGACTTGGTTTGATTAGATTTAATTTGGTTAATGTTTTTTTTTTCTTCCTGTGCCCCATGTTCATGTCTTGTCTGCTCATTTGGTTTTCGTCTTCACCTGTTCTTGGCCTTGTGTCAACCAATGGTCTACCTCCAGCCATCTCGTGTCTTGTTCAAGTGTGCCTTGTATCGTCAATTTGTTTGTATTTAATTGCCTGGGTTCGTTCAGTCCGAGTCAGATCATTGTTACTGAAAGTCATGTGTCTAGTTTTGTAATGTTTCCGATTGTGGTGAGTAGTGATGCACTGAAATTTTGGTGGCCGAATTGTTTCGGCTGAGAAAATTCATTTTCGGTTTCTGACCGAAACACTTCTGTCACCAAAATAAAACGGCCGAAATAACGTGTTGTTTATTGTTGCTAATGAGTTAGCTTTGCTGCGGCCGGTGCGCGAGCTTGTACACTATATAGTTAAGATGTATTTCCTATTAACAAGCAATGGCCACAGGGCTTTGCTGACGATGTGGTTGAATTGACAGGGACGTCAGTATTTTACACACAGCCCACAGTCAGAGAATGATAATGACATAGGCGTGCACGATAAAACATAAATGTGACAGTTAAACACATTCAACTAGTGGTAACATACATACATATTAACACAAACATGAATGATTATGGCAATAATTCAAATTCGCATGTCACAAAAAATTGTGGGAACCATGCCGCTTTACCGTCATCATGCTAGTCCAAACTGCAGCATCTCTATTGTCGCTAAACCCAACTAGTTGCTAAGCTATCGTAACATGAAGTCGCAAAGCACCAAAATAAAAAATATTGTTCTGGCAGTTAATTTCTATAGGTTGGCACCTTTGCAGTCCATCATTTTACTAATGATTGGCATAGTTTCATAACTAATCATTTGTGGGTTTGATTTATTTTTATATTTCAATTAATTTAAAGTGCTTTGTGTTCTGTTGGATTGATAATCCCTTTCTGTGTGTCTGCTTTCGGTTTTGTTTTTCGGAATTGTTTCCTAGTAAGCCCCAGTTTCAGTTTAAGGTTTCGGTCATGAATTTTAATTTCGGTGCATCACGAGTAGGTAGTGCTTTGTTTCTTAATGTTTCTTTGTTACTTTGTGTCTTCATTTTTGGGACTAATTTTTTATTTAGATTTTTCCGTATGCCTTGTTTGCCTTTTTTTTTTTTTGTTCTGGAAAATAATAATAAATAATAAATAATTCTTTGGGGTTCATCTTGCCTTGGCTCCCTGCACTGAGGTCTGCCACTTTTGCCATCACCACCACAAACCCTGACAGTCCTGCATGTGGGAATCAACTCTTTGTGCTAAAGTTTTCTCAGATAGCTGCTTTTCCTTCTGGACTTAGGCAATTTTTCAACATCAAATATCTCAGAACATTTTTGATATTGCAAACCTGAGAAAATGTTTGATACTACAGAGAGACCATTTATGGCACATATTTTTATTTAAGATCAAGAGTCTCAGAGAAGATGTTGATCACTCAGGCAGAGTGGGACTCAGACTCAAGCTGGAATTCGCCAGTCCAATTCTGACACATCGCCGCCGAAAAGTCCGATAGGTGGGATAGGTTCCAGCTACTCGCCAACCCTAATGAGGACAAGCCTATAGAAAATGAATGGATGTTGGTGAACTTAAATGTACTTAAAATAAGATAGCTGAATGTGTCGTGAAGTGAACGAGTAGCGTTTCTCTGCACGTGTGTATGAGAGAAAAGACCACTACTGCTTCTTTAGTGGCTGTTCGGTTGAGTCTCAAAAGTCAAGTGTGTCAGAGTGCAAATGTATGCTTCTATGCTAATGTGTGTTTCCTCAGGACTTAAAGGGCTTAATTCAATCTGACCCTGCATCCAGATCACACAGTCCTTGGTCAACAATCAGAGCACGACCTTCGATGGGACTCAAAACACACAGTAGCACATGCACACACATAAGAGGATGGTCTACCTGAAGATACATCGCATCAAAAACTTTAATACTCTACACCATAAGTATGTGCTTGTGAAGTATGTATGACACATGTAAGGTCGTGATATGCCATCATTAAAATATGAAGTAAATGTAGTATTGTTTGTTGTATCTTGTTACCTGTATATATGGTAGGAGGTGATGATGCCATTGGGTTTTTTGGGGGGAGCCCAGTGGATCTCCAGGACAGTTGCACCGGCTGCAGTTACTGAGGGTGGCGATAAATATTCTGGTGCAGTTTCTAAAGTCCGAACATACACACCCTCTCCTACACCACAACCCCCTACATGGGAAACAACAGGAGAGTTTTGTGACATTTCTGAAAAGGTCACGCCAAGAAGTCCTCTATATACAGCAATAACCCCAAACATACAGTCAAGAGTTGTGTAGAGCTTTCTCAAATCACGATAGGAACAAGGAGCTATGCACCAGGCATAATAAACTCCACACCATCTAACCAGGTCATGATTACACGAGGGACAGAAGGACTAAATAGCCCAACTTCTGAACTGGGCTCCACATTAACTTACTGCAGAGTTAAGTACAGTGAAACCTTAAAATCCCAGTGCCGCAAGGTCGTAGTTTTCTTCTTACATTTGTATGACAATTAGAAAATATTGACACTGCAAGGGAGCATCCTCCTACTGTAATTCACAACATTGATCAATTTCCTCTATTTTCTCAAGTTGATACAATTGGTCAGTCCCCACGTGAGTCTGTTATTTTTATAAATTAATGACCAATCTAAAGTATTAAAATGTGAGGTTTCTGCCCGACAGCACAGACACACAATTAATAAAGGTTTTATGATGGCAAAATTTTGCGAGGGCATTATTAAAGTGAACTGCGTTTGCAATGTTTGGTATATATGATCTCTTCCGACTTGAGTAACATAACAATAAGATACAACCTTCGATAATCATTTCCAGATTTATATATTTTTACAAATCGTAATTTCAACATAGGCCGCCATTGTTTTTTCGTCGCAGTGCATTCTGGGTAGTGACGTCAAATGGGGATGTGCCCGATGCCCGGAGTTTTTAGCAGTTAGCAGCCATTTCAGATCGAGCCAGAGTGTGATCAGGGAAATGAGGAGAGTGAGGAAGACAAGAAATGAGGATGAAGATGACAGGAGTGAAGAAACTCGAGTTGGTCATATTCAGTGGTGCTTTCGCATGTCACATGCGGCTGTTTAGACTCCTTATGAGGAAATAATAAAAAGAAAGAATCTGGGTTGAAGTGACGAGAGCACAGCCGCGGATCTTTCGGCAGCTCAACTCTTCCGACCGCATCCTCCCACCGTTTCCTCAACTTTCTCTCTTTTGGGAAAGCTATGAATGCTTAACTCCTTTTTTTGCATTCCGTCCTGATTGGAAATTGCATCCAAAAGCGGCGCAGTATGGCATATCTTTAACTCTTTTCGCTGACGATAAAGGTTGTTTGCAAATGGCTAGCTTAGCTCCGCCGAGAACAGAAAAGTAACAATTTTACAACAGCCATTCTACGTCATCATTCCCAGACTGCTTTGTGCACGCTAAAACATGGTGGCGACAGTGTATCAAATTATGGTCTAAAAAAATATATATTTTTTAACTTATAGGAGTAAATTATAAATATATAGCACTGTATTTCAGTAGTAGAGGTCAGTAGTTGTAAAATTAAATGTATTTGTCAGCTCACTTTAAGGGAGAAATGTTTCCAAACACTAGGCTGACCATCACTGTACAATAAGAGATGGACAAGAGTAAGAGCTTCTGATTGAAATTACAAAAAAGGACAAGTTTTCCTTCACATTGTCCTCTTGTGGATGACAGAAAAAATGCAATTAAGCATCTTTTACACTTACCACTCTGACAAGCCTGCACTCGGATATAATAGGTGGTGAAGGGCTGAAGAACTCTCAAAGTGAGCTTCAGCTCTTGGCCTGTGGGATGTATTGTGGCAGCTCCACTTCCAGGATTCAACAGAATGTTGTAGCTTACAGAATGGCTAATGTTGAAGCGGGCTACGGGAAAGGGAAAACACACACACACAATAAATACCATCATCAATACTACATATTTCATTATCTCAATATAATTTCTACTGGCAGTGAAGGCAAATATTATATTGTAGGCAGAGCTTCTGAAGAACGTTGCCTAAAAAAATACACAGGCCCTGAATAAAAATATTATGTTGTTCATTTAATTCAATGTTTACAGATAAAATTAAGTTGCTTTTATCCCATATTTACCACAAACATTTTTCAACTTGACCATGCAAAGTCTGTTTTTAATTTCATTCTAAAAACGCACAGGTTTTAACTGTGGACTCAGAACCAGGCAGAAACACACCAATGTGTACAGAAACACACCAACCCCACATGCACAGTGGCTCTGTTAATATTCTCCCTGGAGGTTTTTCCATAATTCAGGCCAACTGTATTGTGATGGGTAATTCAACATTCATGAACTCTGGATATCTTTGAGAATGAACTGATTACCGGACAAATGAAAGACTTCAATTATTCACCCCCTCACCAACTTATATATGCACACATGCACAGAGATGCACACACACACACTCTTGCAATTCTGATTGCGGTATAACTGACTTTTAATATGTGCACACTTTAAACAGACCCCACACACTGAGAGATTTTATGAATTACCTCCCTCCCCTGCACATAAGCCTGATGTGTGATTTTCAAGTTATTTCTCTCCCAAAACATAGCCATATGGATTTTTTTACATTCTTACGCAAACAAATCCACCACAAGGAAGCAATGACAGAATAATCACTTTAATAGCCATATGTCAGCGCTTTGACTGTTAGTGTATGCACATGAAGAAGCAAACACATGGGTATGTATGTACACACAGACAGGCGCACTATCAAAGAGCGAGGCACGCACGCACGCACGCACGCACTCACTCACACACGGACACATACACATTCACCCGTCTGAGACACTCCAGACTCTGGGCTCTGGGAGCTAACCAAGCGTGAGAACCCAGACGATATTTCCTCACCTTTAAAATCAACCCATAATGACAATAGAATAGACCTGCCTATGGAAATATCTCCACAGTGATGTGCACGCACACAAAAACAAACACACACACCTACACAGGAAATATACCCAAGCAAAACTGCACACAAAGCCACAAGCGCAACAAAGTGAAGTGTCTGTGCTGGTTGGCCCTATAAGCAGTTTCTGAGATAGGAAATCATGCTAATGAGAACTTAATAAGCGGCGATAGATGGGTTAGGGCAGACAATCACTAGCCCATAAGCACGAAACTCAGCCCAAAGTGTATGCTACTGTGTGTGTATATGTGTGCACAGGTCCTGAGAGGCCAGAAGGTGACTGGTAAACTACTTTGGGATTTTGTTTGAGTCCAACCTGAGTAGGAGGTGATTCAAAAGGGAACATTCCCGCTCAGTATGTTGCGATAATTATTATGATTATTATTACTATTATTATAACAATTGTGACAGTGGAAATAAGAAAAAAGGAATCATTTACAGATAATGTAATTTCAGCGACAAATACTACATCATACAACAAACCAATGCAATTGTTTATATTAAGATTTTCATTCATCCACCAGATGACGCTACTTTCTCCTATTCAAGCTATACAATAAAATGTAACACGTTTTAGTATTTTCTTCTTGATGTAGGATAATGGTGCATTTAAAAAGAAAGCAAATTGTTGTCTATTGCAATGCTTCTTCACACATGCACACAGGTACGCGCGCACACAAACACACACACCTGTCATGATAAGACAAATATGTATTTCATTGTTAATTATATCATTAAACACCATGACAATGGTGACTAATCTGCATGTCATTTTGATGAAGATGCTGTGAAAATGACCATCCATCTGTTTGAACCGCTACTCACCAGGAGGGGTCCAGGCCAAGGAGATGGAGTGGGGGCCGGTGACTGTCACATTGTGTGGAGCTGGGATCCCAGAGGGGCATGAGTATGGTGTTTTTATAACATATTTGTCACTCAAACCAGTACCGCCGCCTGTGATGGCCTCCAGTTCATAAACATACCTAAAGAGGAGACACAGGGGCAGAGCTGATTGGAATTGACTAAAGAAGCTTACACAAAATAATTTCTATGCATAAAGCGCCTGTTCCATTCTTATCTAAATAATTTTCCATAATTAGCTGGCTGTTTTACGTTAGCTTCACTCATGTGAGAGTAAGCTATTTTGGTGTATCCTTCTTGGCTTCATTCCAGTGTGGTGTCCCTCATGGTTCTATTCTTGAGCCACTCTTCTCACTGTAAATGTTTCATTACGGTTAGTTGTTTAGCTGTACTCCCTTCACTGAGATGCTGATCATACCCAAATTTGTGAGACCACCAAATAGCTTGTGAGAGCTCAGCTCAATGAGCATCTAAAGGATAAAATCAAACTTAAAACTGTGCTTTGCTTCTTTATGATGTCCCCATTGAAAGATAACAGTGAAGGCAAAGAGGAAAAGTGTAATTCTATCCATAGATCAGGAAATGTAATTTATGGTAACACAGGGAAGCACTCCACACATCTCTGTTCTGGCTGCTTAGTACAAAATGGCTAAGTCAGCAATAAGTCGACGATAACCTAGCATGCCCTGCCAATGCATATCAGTTAAGGAATAGAGCGCTGTGGCAGCTTGGTCTCTTCTGCAATGTAGCCACGCAGACTACGCTTCCCGACTCATTCCATACATCTCTGTCCAGCTCAGTACAGTATGGTTAATAATAATACTTAAAGCAGAAGAAAATAATGTATACAGCAAAATGGGGGATATGAAGTCTGGATGCAAAGCAAATCAAATTATTTATATAGCTCATTTCATACACAAGGTAACTCAATGTGGTTTACATCATTAAAAGCATTTAAAAAGAAAGAAAGAAAAAAGGCTTATAAACATTTAAATAAAAGAGGAAAAAAAGTACAATTAAAACAGCATACAGTGCAAGACATTTCAAAGTGGAAATACTCTTAAAAGCATGAGAAAAAAAAGAGTTTTTAACCTGGACTTAAAAACATTCACACTTGGGGTTGACGTCGCTTCAGTTGGCAACTTATTCCATTTGTGTGCAGCTATTATGCTGCTTCGCCATGTTTGCTTTGGAGTCTGTGCTCCACTATTTGACCTGAGTCTGTCGATCTCAGAGCCCTACTGGGTTTATATTCCATTAGCATTTCTTTCATATATTCAGGACCTAAACCATTTAGTGATTTATAGACCAGTAGCAGAACTTCTAAAAATCTATTCAAAAGCTGACTGGGAGCCAGTATAAAGACTTTCAAATTGGAGTAATATACTCTGACCTCTTTGATCTGGTCAGAACCCGAGCTGCAGCATTCTGAATGAGCTGCAGCTGTTTAATGCTCTTTTTGGGGAGTCCAGTCAGAAAACTGTTACAATAGTCAAGTCTACTTGAGATAAAAGCATGGATGAGCTTCTCCTCTTCTATGCAAGGTGACCTTAACCCTAATGTTCCTACATGGAGAGAGTAGATGTTTTGGAAATATCTATAGCAGTACATAGTTTAACTAAACATTACATCAAGTACGCAAATCTTCTTTTGAGCGATGGCCGATTGGTCAGTTTGTTGATACAAACTGGGTTTCATGAATGGGAAGGTTCCTTTATTGTCACTTAAAGATATCTTTTCACATGGAGGCAACAAAATGTGCAAGTGAGGGGACCAGCAGTGACAGTGGTTAGAAAAAAAAGTAAGGCTAAAAATCATTATACTGTATATAACTCCCTCCATACATAACAGCATCTCAGCCAGCCTGCTTTAAAATATTCAAGGAAAATGTATTACTTTAAACCTGAACCAGCCTTAGGTCCCACATTACATCTGTTCTTTCTTCACTCCACTGGCGGTAGAAGTCAGAGTCAATTAGAAGAGCCTGTTCATTACCCTTAAGGTGTACATAACCTCAACCCTGGCAACATTTTGGACCATCACGTTCCTCGTTCCATTCATAGAGTCCAACTCTACTTAAATCCTTGTTTCTTATCATTCTCGCACCATAACCATGGATCAATCTTTATTTCACACTCTAATGTGCTAGTATTCTTCTGCCTCTATTTTCTTCAACCCCAATTATTTTCTTATGACGCGCTTAGTAATCTCCCCTGAGAAGAGCAATGTAAATAAAGGTTTACTTTTCAAGAGAATGATCATATAAACGTCCCTCTCTTCATCATCCTTATGCAATTTTCCATCTGTCCTGCCGTCTTTTCCTACACGCTCGCTACCTCTCTCAGCCATGACATCATAAGATAGATTTCCCTTTTAAGAGCGTGCGGCTGGCTGGCACTAAAGCCTACATTAGCTGTGTAAGTGGGCCGCCATTTAACATTAAAAGCCCTTAATTTGCTATAAACTCGGACACACATGCATCAATAGGTGGCGGTGCTGGGTTATTGTTCCTGGGCTGAGTGTTTTAAACAGGAGGCCATTAGCACCTCAGCGGAGGGTTAGAAGCCAGTCAGGAAAAAGGTATTAAAGCGACTCATATGTTCACACTGGCATGGACATAAAACCATGAAAAATATACTTTCAATGATGGCAAGGAGAGATGGAAAGAAGAAAAGTCACGATGAGAGAACGACTATGAGGATGAATTTAAACACTATCACAAAAAGGTGTTCACTTAAACGCAAACACCACCATGGCATAACAAAATAAAATGATGTGCGTGTGAGTGGACTATTTACATGTGTTTCCTCGTGGCGGTGAACGTGTGTGTTCGTGTCCTGTGGGGCCCGCCACAGAGAATAGGTTAATTCTCTCGTCATCTTAGACACTTCCTGGAGTGCTGAAGCAAAGTGACAGCTAATCAACATTGTCATAAATAATCAATGGCCACTTGGAGCAGACCCGTGCACACGCACAAAGTCATGCCTGGACACACGAGTCTGCTTAGATAATGGGGCCGCCGCTCCCGGTGTAATTCTCGGTTGCAGGGCTAAATTGGGAAAAGAAGGAGGCGGAGGACAGGAATGAGGTGAGAGATGGGAAGGGCTGAAGTGGATATTGGGAAAGGGGGTGAAGTGAAGGGGTTCAGGACAGGAATGCCTTCTGGCAGACTATGGAATGAGGGAAAATTAAACGTCACACACACACTGTCCTTAGATTCTTCGTTTGTGTACATTAGTCATCGCACGCCATGCTCTTTGTTTTTCCTATCCATCCATTATGTATCTATCCAATGATCTGGCTGTCTGTCTGTCTGTCTGTCCAGCTATCTATCCATCCATCCGTCCACCCTGAAACAGGGGGAAAAAATAGGTGGAGGGAAAGAGGGTGTCATTTATCACACCCCCATAATTAAAACAGCAAATCCGTCTCGGAAAAAGGCACAGATTAATAAAGGTTAAATTAAAATAAACAAATACATAAAAATTTACGCTTCGCTGCTGTCTGCAAGCAAAAGTCAGATCGGATTTGTGATTTTATTGCGTGGGCAGGTGTTTATGTGTGTGTGTGTGTGTGTGTGTTGGATGGATCTGTTTGCATCATTGGCACGTCAAATATTTGCACATTAAATGACACAAACAGACCTATAGAGAGTGCAGTCCTCAGAGGGATATGCGGATGTGGAGCCTTTAAAGCAGGGTCACCCCAACTAAAACTACACATTAACATGCATGCAAATCTGGAATTTAATTAATGGTGAAGTTAAAAGTGCAGTGTTGTTTTGCAGGGGCCGTGTTTCTGTTCAGGTGTGCTGATGTACCTGCGGTTCGGCAGGAGTCCAGTGTCAGTATAATTCTGGTCACGGTAGTCTCCGGTAAAAATAGTGTGACCGCCTCTGCGCAGTTTGTACCGGGAGACAAGTCCATTGGGCCTGGCCGGCTCATGCCAGTACAGTTCCACCACAGATGAGTTGACTATCACGTGTCTGGGCCTCGACCACACACCTACAGTTGGACGGAAAGCACAGAAAACTATTAATTAGTCACTTTTGATCCACATTTGATCCAGCACATGTAATTTCCAAAAGCAAATAAAACCTCAGAGGAATTGAAATATGTAACCCACAAATACTCAAAATACAGTTTATAATATTAAACATTGCATCATCTGCTTAATAAATCTTGTACAGGAAGTAATGACTTGAAATGGTCAATGGTAGGATAAAGGTACCCCATCCCTTCTGTAAATTATCATACCCTTTAAATTGAATAAATGCTTTTACAATAACTCTCACAATAAAAATCTTGTGGAGCCTGAAAAAACACAGTCTGATATCATTTTTAACTGAGAATTGCTCCAATTGGTTTGTATTTCTTATCTTCTGCTGTGACATTGATACACAAAGTGCTGTTTATTAAACAACACAGGCAACAACTCGTTACGTTTCAATGACAGAAAGACATTATTTTCCATGCGCTCATAGAGCCAAAGAGTAAATCACATCCACTCCTGAAGGATTTCTGCATTTTTTTTAAAATATAAATTTATGATATTTTCATGATGTAAGTACATTTTTTCAGTTTCCAATTAAAAGGGTTTTCTGATAATCAACCCACGCATCTTAGAGAATAGGTTACTGTAAATTATACAATTTTAATTAATTTAAGTTGATGTGATTGATTTGTGGTGGCGCCGTCAGTGACATGAAGACACTGGAATAAGTAGAGGGAGGGGCTTGAAGGGAGAAACGAGTCACTAAAGACATTGAACGCAGCACGAAAAGGCAGAAAATGGTTGGGGAAACAAGGTGGATACATACTGTATTTAACTTGATGCAAATGACATTTTGAAATGTTTGAAATTGATAAGCTGTTGTTTCAGTGTCGCAAAAATCTAAATGGACAGGGAGTGATTTTGTAATGGGAATAAAAAGAGTGTGTTTATTTATTTAAAAAAATACATAATAATAAAATCATATGATTTGCACATTAAAAATTGCAGTTCTTCAGAGTCGTGTGTCTGATGTAAACAAATTTGTGTGTGGGTACCAGTGGGAGCGGCTTGCAGGGTGCGTCCTGTGGAAGGTGAACTGGTGCCACATCCCACAGCTGTGCAGGCCACTAGTACAAAAGTGTAGCCTGTGAATGGCTGCAAACCTATAGCAGAAAAGAGGATGATTCATATGTGCACAAATACATACAGGTATTTCCCAACCCTTGTTGGCATTCAATAGACATTAATTGCGCTAATGAGTTGTTTTCCTTAATGAACAGGTGTAAGAAAAGGCACTATAAAAGAAAAAAGGGGAAATGAGGTGAAAGGTAAGTAAGAAAGAGGACAATTTTGCCAATATATCTATTCTCTTGCATTGAGTTACACCCACCCTCCCTCTGTTCTTGCCACTCTCAATGGACAGATCCATAGCTGTCCATGCTAAATTATGCATGCCATAACTCAATAATGAAACAACGTAAAGACGGGCAGCTGCGGCGCTGACACGGGATGGAAGCAGTCCGACGCCGTAATGTCATCAGATTTTGATCTATGATAATTATGATACCTTGGTATGCGTTTAGGCTACGGCGTCCTGACATGATTTATTTATGGGACCCTTGCCCTGCAGTCTCTAAGAAATCACACAGCCACTTGAGTGGATCTTTAAGTGTATATGAGATTTATTTGTGGGGAAATTGAAGTGCATTTTTAAAATTTTAGAAAATACATTTGAAAATTTTGAGTTTTCAGTTATTATTCCTTGCTCTTGGTGCACAGTGGGTAAGCAACACAGCTAAATGCAAATCCTTCAAGGTGTGATGGGACTTGACTGAATGTTTTATGGTCATTCACTTAGCACTTGACTGCATACAACAGCTTGCAAATCAAATTCATGACGAACGAAAAGGCGTAAAACAGTTTTAGTTCAAATGATGACTCCAACGATAGACTGTGGCACTGCAATGATATCTGCTGAGGAAATATGTATATTATATATATTCTACATATATTCATGTCAAGCAATAAATAATATTCATTTAATAGATATATCCAGAAACAGTGAATCAATTCTTTATTCCCATGCGGTTTAGGAACATGGATTAGAATGATATTTTAAGTGTTCAATGTTTCCTTTTTTTTTTTATCTACAGAAGTACTCTCGACTTAAAAATATCGAATAAGTTGCATAAATAGGCACTGTGATTTTCATTAGAAGGGAGCAATTTACAATTTAGTCAATCGAACTGATCTGCTGCTAGTCTCCCCCCACAGTGATTGTTTGGGGTGTGCTACTGTGCAACTCAGCTGCTAGTCGTACTCAGCCAGTGTGGACACATGCAACATGGAACATGTCTACACATACATACATGCATGCACGCACGCAAACACACACACACACACACACACACACACACACGATCACACACTGAATTCACTGTGGAGAGCATCGCTCTCGACTGCTTGGCCTGCTTAACATGCCTTGTGGGCCCCCGTGCTTAACAACCACTGATCAATGTGTGTGCTTGTGTGTGTGTGTTCTCACTTGGTTGTGTTTGGGTTAAATAAAGAAAACCTGTCAGCCGGGGTTGAATCGTAAGGCCACGTCACACAGTTTAACCGTTCAACTAAGCATGTGTGTAAGTCAGCCTCTTGCGCATTCTAGCATTGTAAATGCATCCACTGCTTGTGATGTCATATGGTGCCCACACTGAATAAAATAGCAACCAGAGAACCACCTAACACAAGTCAAAGCTAAAACGTCACATTGACTCAATTGAATAATGCAACGAAAAAAGGAGTATGTTCGGCAGGGGCTTCTCAGTTTACAACAATTTGAATATAAAGCGGGTATAATACGAAACACTGCAAGAAGGGTTGATGAAAATAACAGAAGCAGAAAAAGTTGCACACTAATACTTCAAAGTAAAAATCAAACAACGATTCCAACTGCACTAACTTTATTAACTTCATTTATGTACTTTCTACTTTTCACACACACAGACACACACACACACACACACACACGCACATGGATTACCTTTATCACTCATCCTAAAGAGGGCAGTGTTGTTCTGCTGGTGAACCACTGGCGTGTACGCGCTTGCCCGTATATGCGAGGAATGGGTAGAGAGATGAGGGTGCGCGTATGTGCACTCATACATTTTGCGTGTGCTTATGTGCCTGATTATGGAAAGGGAGAGGAAGCTTCAATCATTTTAACAGTGATCACCAGCAAGTGAAAAACGGGTGGAGGGCATTGTGATGCCAGCGGGACAAGACGAGACTGTCATTCTAAAGTGTGTGTGTTTGTGCGTGTGTGTGTGTGTGTGTGTGTGAGTGTGTGTTTGTGAGAGAGAGAGAGCAAGAGAGAGATTAAAAGAACTTTGACAGTGTAGTACATGTGAGAAAAACAAAGAAGCTGGTGGCTAACTTTCCCTCTCAAATTTGGTGTGTGTGTGGGTGTGCATGTATTTGGGTCTGTATATGTTCTGGGAGAAGGCAATAAAAATGACTGATCCAAAATGGAATTTTATTGACAGTTTGCCACTGCTTGTTTGCGTCAGAGAATATGATAAGATGATGGGGCCAACCGTCACCGGATACACAGCGCAAGGAGCCTTGGACAGACGACGTGAGGGCGAAGGCGGCAATGGAGGGACAAGGGAGGGAAGGGAAAGGACAAATAGAATGTATGTGTATAAGTAACAGCAATAAGGTGAGATTTAAATATACTCTAATGATGAGTTAAATCAGGATGATGAGACTAAGGGAAGGAGGGAGTGAGGAGGGAGGGTGCTTTGATAACACCTCTCCTGAATAATTAAGAGTTTGACTTCCTGTCTGTGGCTCTCTGATGTGTCTCCAATGGAGCACTGACATCAGATTCACGCATGAACATGTGCGGACGTAGCATAGGACCCCACAGCCTCAAATCTAAATTTTAAAATATGTTTCATTATTAGTGTACAATTTTAATGTATTAGCAGGGAAATATTAGTGCTATAAATGTTGGGGACAATGTGAAGTATATACAAGGAATAATGTATTGACATAATTTAGTACCGTTTAAGATAATACACCTTTCCAAGGTCACTATCCAGGCTTTAGCATTACTGTACATAACTGTAAATGACACACAAACATGTGCATGTACTTCCATGCCTGCTTGATATGTTTGAAAATTCATTTCTGAAAAACAAGTTGCTTATTTTTCATTCAAATGAAATGTTTTTTAGTTTACGTGACACTTATTGATGATGTCTTTTAAATTAAATAATTCTCTTGTTATTTTGACAATAAATAGTTTTGTATATTCAAATCATTATAAAGTATCTGTTTTTAGGGTGTTTGACAGCATAATACCATCTCTTTTGATAAGATAAAAACATAAGTTTTGAGTGTAAAATTTTGAGTATAATTTGTTCGGAGACATCTAAGTTATAAATAAACCCTCCTCTATGGACAAGCTATGAACAGGAGAGAGGGGAGGAAACCTGCCAAACATCTTCCTCATCTCATTATTTTCGTAACCCTAAGTGGAATTCATGAAGTTACAGTTTTTATTATAAATATACATATTGGCTGGCGACTGGTTCAGGGTGTACCCCGCCTCCTGCCTTCAGATAGCTGGCATAGGCCCCAGCAGCCCGCGACCCTAGTGAGGATAAGCGGTAAAGAAAATGGATGGATGGATATTACTGACACTAAAGAGAGACGACTGCTACATTAAAAGAAAAGTTCCTGTCATACTCCTTTCCACCATGTCAACACACTTGACACCTTTTCTGGAGCATGCACCAATCAGAGCGCACACTATGGCCAGCATTAATAAATAAAAAAGAAAGAAAGAATGAATAAATAAAAGAACATACTATATTCCCTGCTGTTGTGAATTAATAATGAGCCTACAAAAGGCCAATTAAACACATGATTAATGCCATAATCTATATAATTGCAGGCAATCATTCATCGCAAGCTAATGACGGAAACGCTTAATATCGATTCACATGGGGTACCTTTGAAAAGCAACGCTTAATTTTTTTCTATGACATGTCATCATTGCAAACAGCTATAAATGCTATTAATAAAGAGACTTTGCAGTTTTTCCTGAAGCATATCATTGATCAATAGTAGGCAGACAAATGTGGCCACGGTAAGCAATTACTGAGTTTTAAGAAAAGGTTTGTGATTCTTTATAGAATAAAAAAGGGGGTCTTATGCTTGAGTTTTATTGAAAAATTCTGATGAGAGCATGTGCATGATAAACATTCAGGAAGAAATCATTTAACTCTCTAAAATGGTAATATATTTGTTTTTAAAATAATTTGTTTAATTTCCTGTAATTCTTAATATGGAAATAAAATTACAGTGTTCCTATTTGACATTTATATTCTGCAAACTAAATACTTTTGGCTAGATACTGCAAATACTTTAATTCACTGTGAACATTGCTGAGTGAATTTAAAATGTAAAAATCAACATTTTTATACTGAAAATAAAATTTCCATTGAGTGAAGAATAAAGGAGTAAGACAGTAAAGAACGGACGGACTAATGAAGGCCTAAATGTGTATTTAGTAAAAAAAAAAAAAAAAAAAAAAAAGTATAAATTTCTGATTTTGATTATGGTAATTGAAAATGGCGGCAAGGTGGGCGACTGGTTAGAGCGTCAGCCTCACAGTTCTGAGGACCCGGGTTCAATCCCCGGCCCAGCCTGTGTGGAGTTTGCATGTTCTCCCCGTGCCAGCGTAGGTTTTCTCCGGGCACTCCGGTTTCCTCCCACATTCCAAAAACATGCATGGTAGGTTAATTGGAGACTAAATTGCCCGTAGGTGTGCATGTGAGTGTGAATGGTTGTTTTTTTGTATGTGCCTTGCGATTGGCTGGTAATCAGTTCAGGGTGTATCCCGCCTCCTGCCCGATGATAGCTGGGATAGGCTCCAGCACGCCCGCGACCCTAGTGAGGAGAAGCGGCTCAGAAAATGGATGGATGGATAATGGAAAATGTTGCTTTAAAGGTCTTGTATTTTGGCTATTTAGACCTCCATAGAGTGACTAACATGGACTTAGTATAAACGTGTCAATTTCATTGAAAAACAAAACAAAACAAAACAAAAAACACCTTGGTTTTGTCATACTAGTGTCCAGAAAAGGCCCCTCTGACAACTACTTCTGTTTGACCCAGTTTTGTATCTGCTTTTTTGGCTAAGACTTCCCCCTTTCCTCTGATTGATTGCCTCCATGTAGAATACCAACTTGTGAGAGCACACGTATTTGTTATGTTGACAGTGCTGGCTCGGGAGTGGAAGAGAAGGTCAAGATCTTCGCTAGTGACGTAGATAAGCTCGAGGAATTCGAATGACCTGATTTTAGGCCTCTCGGCAGAAAAACGTCCGGAACGTACGGAATGCGACTCTGCACGGCGGCTGGAGAGCGTCTGCTGCCCATTAAATTATTCCCTACTTTTACCCTATCCTGGTCTACTCCCTCGCAAGGGTGTGACACAGCCTAACAATGCCTCAGTATCTTTCCTATGTGCGACTCAATGTCTTAACTGTTTTTTTTTTCTACTTTAAGCAAGCTTAGGGTGGATAGATAGAAGTATTCAAGGCTGTAGCTAAACAACTAAGACTCAGGCCTGAAGATAGGGAGTCCTATCCTAACAGCGTGGATGATTTTTATTCCTATTTCACATATTTACTGAGGCACCACGGAGACAATGTTACATTGCAAATACTAGAGAAAGTTGGTTTGGCAAACTATGTCCCCTTTAGTGTGTCAAACAACTGACGAATAGAGTTCACAGAGAGCAAGAAGGTTGTGGCTGTGTCTGTAAGTGGGGTTACATTGTTTGCTTTGCTTCATGCAAACACGTATGCACAGACACAGAACAACCACAGGGACTATGGGAAGAGCGTGCTAGCTGCTGGCAAAGCTGATGCCTGAGCACAGCTCTGATGGGAAAGTACTACTAAACTTCAGTTTAATAAGTGGTCATGACTTGAATTCTTTCTGGATTCAGTTTAAACAATCAGTTGGAATGTGACCAAATAGTTTAATGAGGAGATAACAGTTCCAAGTGTGTTTTTTTTTTTTTTTAATTTCAAGACAACCTCATGCGATGGAATTTCCTTTTTTTTGTACAGTATAAAGCTTTTCTCCTTGTTTTTAAGGTTTGAGTCTAATTCTGGAGCATGTTATTGTGCTTGTTTTCGGTTGTGCTTTGCATTCTCATATGTGCATGCGTGTAAGGGGGTGGGCAAGAGAGTGAGTGTGGCGGAAATCAGATGTATATTCAGTCATGAGATGGCTTCCACCAAAACAGCATACATCCATAAATGCATGGCAAAGATAGGAAAGAGGAGAAGGAGGGAGGGGAGAGGAGCAGTTGACGGACAAGGAGACGGTTTAAAAATGACAAAGGAAAGAAGGGAAGATGGAAGAGTATTAAAGGGAGTGACGAGAGGGGGAAGTTTGTTTTGCAGGGGCAAGGAGAAGGGAAGAAAGAAGGCTAAAGGAAACAAATTGTTGAGAGGCAGGGTACAAAAGAATGATGATCAAGGAAGGAAAAGACAGAAAGGCAGTGAGACAAAGCAAACCATAAAAAAAAACTTGACATGAGGTAATGACAGGAAGATGACAAACTGTTCATTACCAGTCGCTGTATAATTCCCAGGTGCCTCTGTGTGTGTAAATATGGTGCCAACACCGGTCTGGTTCAGGTGATACCGCTGCACTCTTCCATTGGGACGTGCAGGTCGGAACCAGCTCATTTGAAGAGAGGAGGGGCTCAACGCTCTTACCGCTGGAGACTGCACCCCCTCTGGGACTCCTTGAACTGTTACTGCTATCATCTGAACACATGGAGGGCATGCACACACATTGGAAAAGCACAAAAAATATAACATTTATTATATCTAATATCTTTCAGATAACATGTATATCTGGTCATAAACACGAACACGTTAGAACTAATGTAATAAAGACCCTGCGGCAGATAACATTTCGGTTTTCCCCCTCTTATAAGAGCTTAAAAAAAAAAAAAAAAGTCTCAACCAAATTTATTAGAACAATGTCTTTTTTGGGTGGATTTTTAAAATGTATTACCTAATTATGTCTACGAGGTTTATGTACTTTTATGTAGAAACGACTATAAAATGACAATAATGGTAAAGTTCTGAAAACCTCTGACCAAAACACCCACAAAGTAACTTCATCAGTGATACTCACAACTATACACACCACTGTATAATTAGAACCTTATCATTAGTCATAACTTTAACAATAAGCTGAACATTATCAAAAGTTAACTGCTTTTTTTAGGCCTACGAGGGGTCGCTGCTGTTGCGGTATCAGTAGTCACCTGGCTGATGAAAGTGAGACCGTAGAATCGCTGGGCAATCTGCTGCTAATGGCAACAGGGATATCCCGCCTTAATAGACTGTCACGGACACTTCCCCCACCTGTCCCGCACAGTGCTATGCAATTAGAACACTTCTACTATGGCTAAAGAGACGCTCGTGCGCTCATGCACCTACGTATACACACACTGACACGAAGAGCAAGAAAATCTTCAACATTTTGGTCAAACAAAAATTAAGTCTGCTGTACATGTGACAAAAATTAAACTAAGAGATAATTATTGCTTTAGTTCTATGGAAGTAGTGTTAAGGTACGGCTAATTTAAATTTATATTATTCCAATTTTACATTTTCTAATTAATATGGATAGTTTTATCGGTTTATCGGCAATTCCAAAGTGGCACTATTTGCATCCCAAGGAAATAAAATGTATAAATGCACATTCAAACGAACGGAAAATGATCATTTCTAAATTACGCCCTTCACATTGATCTGGTTGCATATTGACAAAATACAAAAGATGAATTCAAATTACCTTTAAAACTGCTGATTCTATGATAAAAACTCACTCCTGTTACTTCCAGTCCTGTTACGTGAGTGAGGAAATTCATTACAGCTCGGCCTGTCACGATAATTTTTTTAAGACGATAGAGATCCCATTTTTAAGTACTTATAACTTGTTTTTAGTCAAGTGTTTTTATATAAAATCACTCCCAACTACTGTGCCTAAGAGACGACACACCGCCATCTTGATAAATGACGTGACATTCACGACGAAGTGCGCATGTCTCACGGCTGTTCCGAATAAATGTAGTGCACATCACGTGTACACCCGATCGGAATAGAACCCCTCACACGTAAACAGTTGACCAGAGATCTTCAATCGGAATGACAAAAAAAGTCTCCATGTAAACCAGTCTGTGTGGTTGGTCCGCTGAAGACAGGCTCTTCACCTGTCAATTAAATATACGTTGATGTTCGTTTTTGTCCACTATTGCTTGAAATAATGTGTGCCACTTAGATTATGCTTAATAAACAGTTACCGTCTCCGTGTGTGTTAATTGGACACCAATACACACAACAACACGGAGAGAAGCTCTGATGTATTGAAGGACAACGCTAAGGTGGAGCGAGCTGTTCAACTCCTTAACTCGTTAGCTCGCAGGCTAGTCGTTAGCTCTCGAATTAGCTCGTGAACACAACAAACAGTTAACTTTCCCTTAAGTGACTCTGTTGAGTGAATCTACGGGCTGCACATGGAGCAAGATTGCGGAGTATTGGACGGAGCAAAAACCGGTAAGAGTGGACCGGCTCACCACAACAATGACAATTTATCGAGTCGGGAAACATTATCGTATCCATTTCATTTATCAAAAAAGGTCCAGTAATTATCGTGACAGGGTTAATTACAACAAAACAATGACATAAAAAAAATGAAGTTGCCTGAGATGTAACAATACACACTGAGTAGTTCAATATGTGCATTATCAGCTTGAGAGTAGGAATAAAAGAAAGACATTTAATTTTATTTCAAGGGAGTTACAATAAGAAAATGGCATCGATTTGGTGGAAAGGCCCTTATGTTGTTCATCTGTTTTCACCTATTCACATGCTTTTTCCACTGTCAGACTTTTTAGAACGTTCACTCTGTCTATCATACACATATAATATTACTGTTAGTAGGAGAAATATTACTTCCTACCATGTACTGCAGTGACAACACAAAATAAAGTGATTTGAAATTAAACTGAGTTTGTTACTGTATATTGGAACACTTTCTAATTGTTTTCTTTTGTGTTGTGCAATTTTCTTTTCTGGGAAAAAAACACTTTTTTCTTGTTGTTTCAGATACAAATGTTCACACAATTTGGGATATATGTGCTTTTTGTTGAACAGTGACAAAGAAGGACAAAAAGAACTTTGTTTTTGAACGCAATTATGGTTAGGGGGTAAAATGGAGTTAAAATAAGATTTTATTCATAAATAAGTAATTGTTAAGTAACTCAAACCATTATTCATAGTACACAACTAGTTTTATTGTGATGAAGCTCTTGCATTTCATCGCGTAGATTCACAAGGGCTGCTGAGCGCATTACTTTACAAGCAAGATGAACGCACACAGTCAACTCACCAGGATTCTAATATTTGACATGTCTGTGATGTCGCAGCAGTGGAAATTTAGCAACTTTGGAAAATGTAAATGGTAAGACATAAAAAGGTCACCTAAGAGAAATTGCAGCCCAAAGAGTGGATAGGAGCATGGATGAGAGTGAAGAAGCAAAAGAGAGGACAACAGATGGGAGAGGTTGACGTTCCTATCACAGGAATGACAGCAGACAAATAGCAGAGGCAACAGGACAAGAGCATTTGAGACAAAGGAGGACCAATCGCTCTTCCAACCTCTCTAAGTGACCAACCGTATTAGATCAGCAACTTCTGTTGTCGCGGCAGGTGTGCGCTTGTGTGTGTATGTCTGTGTCTGCTGCCGTGTGCGGATGCCAGGTAATTGCAGTGGTGTATTAGGTTAGCCCACCTTGTCCCATAATTGGGAATGTTTGGCCAATTTTCACTGGTGTACAAACTAATCCAAGTCAGTTCCTTTCCACTCTCTACTGGGACTGTGTGCGCTGGGTCTTGCGCTCTTCATGCGTGTGCGTGTGTGTGTGTGTGTGTGTGTGTGTGTGTGTGTGTGTGTGTGTGTGTGTGTGTGTGTGTGTGTGGAGCACAAAGATTGAGTTTGTTGTTTAACTGTGCTTGCTTACTGGGGGTGGATACAGGGCTCTCCTGGTGGTCATATAACAGCTGTATAGTTGGGAAAGGTTTCTCCTTAATGTAATAATGGAATATTCACAATTTTTGACATAAGAGTTTCTGGGACACCTATATTATAATTCATTGAGTTAGCACTGAAGTTGACTGATTGTAAGTCTTCAGTCCCACAAAGGTTTGGACTTCAAACCACTATGCTTGATGTCAAAGACATCAGCCCAGCAAGCATCGAATAATGAACCCTGTACCTACGCTTTGCTTTTCACTTATTCAAAAGAAGGAGCAGCCTCCACAAGAGGTGTTAATATAGAACAAGGTATGTACATCAGTGATGTTAACTGACACCACGTAAAGCAGGTGACGATCCCAAATGTACAATATAAGCTGAAAACGGTGACCTACTTTTTAACAGTCAATCCTCAAAATGATGATCTAACTATGACGCCACGCACTGCCCACATTAGAGAGTGTAAGAAAAAAAGAGTTTAATTATTTAGCATCATCTACAGTATCTGTCTGTGATAACTGCTTCTGGTTTGAGTATTACTTGGGCAAATATCCTTGTAGGAGTTTGTCAAAGTCTGAGCTCTGGTATTTGTCCAAAATGGCTTCTTCAAACAAAAAATGACTAATTCCTGTTCAGTTTTCGTGCATGAGTTCTTGAGACTTTTTTGTGCATCCTGTTATGATAGACATGTCCGTGGAATTTCATGTCGATCGGTGAAACTGGTGTCAGGAGCATTTTTATGTTTTATTCTTTTTTTTGTGGGGGGGGGGGGGGGGGGGTCAGAGAGTTGTTTCTGGGACCCCTAAAATACATTTTCACTAGGACACAAGCACTGCCTGTTGCTCGAACCCTAATTAGGTTGACTCACACAAGTCTCATCTTAATAGTGATGATTATGTCCACATAAAAATGGGACAACGTTAGTAAACAAAGTGTGGCTGACATTTGCAAAGATTAACCAACTAACTAACCAATAATGTTGTACTTATCCATACACTGGGACTAAAAATGGCAACGCAAACACTAGACGAAAATGCATATTTCACTATTTACAGTATCGCTTTAACCATTTCACTCCCCCTTTTTATCTTTCCCCTATAACCATTGATACTATCTATTCCAAGTCTTCATTATTGGCAACATTAATCTACTTGTCTTCAATTTGTCTAGATACCAAAGCTGTACCTCACAAACGTTCCATAAGACCATCATTATCCTCCATGCAGCCCTCCTGGTGACGCATCGGCCTCTTTACATAACTTTACGACAAATAACACAGCACGTTCAATCAGCTATAAAAGCAAGACAGACACTTTTCAACAGGAGCTTTCATCTGTGCTAAGCTGGTGAAATTAATTGTTGTGTTGATATCAGCTCAGCTACAGCGCCAGAGATAGCAGAAGGGAGTTACTGTGTGAAGCTATTATGGATGTTATCGCAAACATCAGGTGGACTCAGCAAATCCACAGCCTCGCACACCGAGGCAGAGCACGAGCGGCATCGTGTTCTGACATGGAAACAGAAAAACATCCATAAAGTCTGAAAATATCATGCTATAAAGTAAGCGAAGTTGTAAATATATGGACAACCTTATAGCTCAATAGAACAAGGTTAAAATGAGGAGAATTCTATGATTTAAAAAACAAACAAACGATGGATTAGATAAGAGCATGAAAAGGAAACCAAACTAATTCACCATTAGAACTGCAACCACGGCCATCTTGTGTCAGATATCATTCAAGAATGCTCAATAATTTGAATGCAGACATCCACCGAGGCTTAAATAGTTGTCACCTGCAACTTCAAACCAGCACTTGAAAGTTTGGGAGGAGGACATTCTCAATGTACCATAACCTCCTTTTAATGATTAAGAACCAACAAAAGCACAAGAGATTACAACTTGGTCTTTGAGACAGGTGCAGAAGCATGTAAAATGTGATTTTCCGTGTTAAATTTGAAGTGTTGCCAAATGTGCAGTCTGGATAAGATCTGGTGAAACTTGGGGGCGCGGGGCGGGAAATGTGGTTGGATGTTAAATTGTCAGTAATGACAAGGTATTACTTTAAAAAGTATTACAGTCATGTGAAACGTATTGGCACCTAAAACAAACCACGTCCATTAAAGACATCAAAAGAGTTCTTGCTTGAATAGAGAATTGTAAGCCTTACAGGAAACCTCAATGGAAGCAGTATGTTCTGTTACTTCTTGGGGACTCCAAAAATTGTAAATGACACAAACAGTCTTACCTTTGTACTATCAGTGCAACCAGCCCTGTTGCAGGCCCGTAGCTGGTAAGTAAATTCTTGGAAGGGTCTGATCCCACTCATGTCTGTGAAACTATTCTCTTGGCCACGGTAGCGCTCTTGTCCATCACGCAGTATCACATAGTGGGTAATGACTCCTGGCACAAAGGAAAACAATATCAGAGAAATTATAAACATTTCATAGATTTAAAAGATGAAGTCCCTTTAAAATCGAATCGTGCTTAATATCTAAATTTATACATACCATTAGGTTTAGCAGGTGTTTGCCAATGCCACTGGATGATGTCACTCCGTTCATCCAGACGTCTCCATCGAGGAGGGGGTACCCCCCATGGTTTGTCTTCAGCGGTGGTCACCGTGATAACGTCACTGGTGCCCCGGCCAAAGCTGTTCCAGCCCCTCACTCTGTACTCGTAGGTGGTGAAGGGCTCCAAGTCCAAATCTAGGGAGAGTGTAATGAATGTAATGTTACATAAGGGAGAGGGTAAAATAGTAACATATTTCCTACAATAATCTGGAGGGTGTTAATTTACTCAACTGCAGGCAGTAACAGGTGTTTATTTGAAGTAAGACATCTATTTAACATGAGGCCTATTTGGTTGGCATATAGAGTATATTCTAATGCCTGTTAATTGGTTGACAAGGAATGGTGAGAAACAGAATTGGAATATGTAACTGCATAAATTGTATGACTTAAATAACAAAAGCTAAAGTTTAATCAGTCATTCACAGTAGTGTGCATGTGATGTATAATAGTGACCCGAACTATACTGGGTTAGGAATATAAATATAGTCAGTGGCCTTTATGTCGGCAAAACCTGCATAACCACACAATAATGAATGAGCGATATAAAAACTCTGTCATTAAAAATCACAAACATTATTTTTTAGTTTGCGGTGGTGTAAAGCTGCATTGCATATATTTGAGAGATTCTAATATTTTGCTTCTCTCATGTAGCTCAATAAGGTAAACAAAACATTAGAAACTCCTCTAAGTATGATCTAGTGCAGTATTACCGGCACACATTGCAAAGTAACTACAATATAATAATGTTTTGACAATATATATTGTCAAAACAGCCCAATTATTTGGAGTAATTGTGCACTAAAGTATAACACAGGGAACATGTTAATGTGGAGGTCCTAAACATTATGTGGTTACAGTAACAGCAGTTCAATTTGTGTAAACCACTCAGGGAGCATCGCCAATGGCAGCAGACGTAACATGAACATATAACAAATAAATGCATTGGTCGCTACTCGACAAGCTGTAAATGTGAGGCAGTGACTGGGGCCTTGTTACAGCCCTTCTGCTAGGGTACGCGTACAGTGTATATAAACGCCGATGTACTTGCTCACCTCTCACACACATATGTGGCATGCCTTTTAAGAGAGCTAAGGGACTGCTGCTGTAAATGAAAGCACGTTTTAACCACCAGTCTGGGACTATTGTCTTTACTACGGTGAAAGCTCAGGCTGCAAAAACACACACGCAGTGACATGCACATGCAAATGAAACAAAGGGTGTGCCACCATAAACAGACACGTGCCTCAAAACTGTTTACGTATTTGATTAAGAAGCGACTGTGGTAAGCATCGCCATGTGTGTGGCCATTACGTTATAGCACACCTTGCTTGTGTGAGATACAGTAAATCATGGTTCAACCTAAGGGAACTATAGCATGATAGCTGGTGTGTGCGTGTATGTGCGCATGGGCAACATCTGGTGTATGGTGGGTGGTGACAGCTTTATGTGCCTCTGCCCAGATGGTGTCACAGCATCGCTGAGAAACTGATCTTAACCACCTCAAGCACACATGCACAAACACACAAAGCAATGGAAACACAGATTTTGACAAACATTTTTGGAACACACACGCCTCTACAACATCACATGAGAGCTCAATTCAGTGAATATAATTAACTGTAGCTGCTGTAGTTTTGTGTTGTTAGTTTTATTTGTTTTTATTTTCATATTTATTCCAAAAAAGAAAAGAACAGGGTCATCAAGGGGTGAATGTGAAAAGAGAAGCATATTCAGTGGTATTTTTACTTAGGGATTTACTCATATATAAAATCTATTTTCCCCATTGAACTTAAAGGAAATGCCAATCCATTACAGCCCCCCAAAAAAACAACTTTTTTTTTATTTGTTATTTTTTAATAAAGAAAATATGCTGTGTATTGTATAAAAAACATAAAACACAGTAAAAGATAATGCAAATAAACTAGTGTTATTAAGTGGAATTACTGTTTTGTACTGTAGTCGTCATGTATTGAATGTGGAGTTGGGTTGGCTTAGTTGGTTGTGTTCGCCTGCGTGTGAGCGTCTGGGCATATGTTGTGGCCTTGCAGCAGCTCCCTGTGAGTCTCTTCATTTTGTATCTGTGTGCTTGACTGTTTGTTCCATTCAATAAACTGCAGAAAGTGCATCATTGACTGTGGCTCTCCCTACCCACATGCAAGGGCATTACAGTAACTTAATTGCTCCAGTTTTGTTTCATGTTACGGTCAAGGTACCACATTATGTGAAGTAAATATTCACAGTCAAAGGAGGAAGAGGTTGAAATGTCACCATAGGCATCGCCATTTCTCAAGATTAAAGAAGTTTGTTAGTTGCTGAATTGTTTTCACATTTCAATTGAGGCGCGCAAAGTTGTAGTTTCACCGTTAAATGAAACAACTTACAAATTGTCTTGTGTGTTAGAGTCAATATTTATAAAACGTATGAGTTACCACAACTGCCAAGGATAAGATGAACTGCTACTGTTCAAATCAGTCAAGACAATATCACAAAGATAGAAAAAAGGAAGTACCTGTATAAGTGTATCTTTTGGCATCTCCGCTGTACACTGCCTCCTCATGGGACGGGCACAAACTCCGTTCATAACTCAGAATGCCATTGTGCAGATGACTGATGTTTTTATGTGTGTAGGACCCTGTGATGAGTGCTTCAGATGTGGCAGTGATTGTATGGGTGTGTGTAGCGGAGGGAGCGTCAACATGTGCAGACAGAACCCATGTGCAGGCAGTCGTAGATGGCTCAATGTCACAGGAGCCACAGTAAGCTGTGGAGGATGCAGACACAGGACATAGAGCACCCTGCAAACAGCCACTCTGAAGAAAAGGGGAAAGTGACAGTTTAGTATATGTAGACATTTCTTTTACTTAATCGGGACATTTTGTAAATATTGTATGCTTCCAACTTTGTGGCAACAGCTTGTGGAAGACCATTTTGTGTTTCCAGTGCACTAATCAAGGTCCATAAAGGCATGCTTCGCTGCCTTTTGTGTGCAGGAAGCCAATCAAACATCTTTGAGACAAAATAGAACAGAGATTGTGAGCCAGGCCCTCTCTCAGATCCAACATCATTGACCTCCGACTTCACAAATGTTCTTTTGGATTATTCAATAAAAAAAAAAATCTTCCCAGAAAAGTTTAAAGCTGTTATAAGTGTGTGTGTGGGGGGGGGGGGGGGGGGGGGGATATTTTCCCCATGTTTATTTCCAGTAGGTGTAATGGCCATGCGTCCCAATACTTTTGCCCATATAGCGGAGCAAGAGGTATCTAATTTAGTGAAAGTAATGACATCATTACAGCTAATGGGGTGCTACCCTTTGTCCTCTTGTGCGCTCACCAGAGTGTGCGTCTTTGTGTGTGTTATACTGACTTTAGAACACACTGACACCACGACCCGAAATGATGAATGGAAGATGGACCAGCCCCCAACTCGAAGATAGTAACTGGATGTGACTGTTATTTCAGTCATTGTCGATTAGAATGGCTAACAAAGTTAACAAATTGATTCATTGATTGTTAATTTCCCCCATTGTTGACCAAGAAAATGTAGTGAAATGCCCAGCCCACAGATAACATGCCAATAAGTCTTCTTGGGACTCAGAGAGCAGCATTGAGACGAAATCGGATTGGACATTTCATAAACTATGATTGCCATGCACAAAGTTTGTTTGTCCGTGATCTTCTTGTTGAAAAATCATTGTAATAATACAATGATCAAACTAACAAAACACAATCTAACCCTAATGAGAGGCACATTTCGGTCTTTGAGTTTAAACGATTAAACGTAATGCTATTATGTACATTCAAGCAGAATAACAAAAAAAAAATAATAATAATAATTCAACAAACCTCCATCAAAAGGCCTGGTGTGGGCCTGCTGGCACACACATGCCGTTGCGCGTCAAAACCAATTCCATTGCAGCATTCTTGTTCTTGAAGTACAACCTTTGACCCACAACACTGCAATTTGACTGTGGTATTGCCCGATGGATGTATTGTTGGAACTCCATCACTGCCCAAGCAGCAGAGAGACGTAGAAGAGTTGATGTACTCTTGACCACAGCAGGAAAAACCTAAAGAAGAAAAAAAGAAACAGCTGTAGATGTGCATATATAATATGTTTAATATGATAAGGCCTCCAATCCATTTTCCTTCCATTTTTGTCTTTCTTTGGGATGTGACTTTGCAGGTAGGGAGCACAAGTGTGTTGTTTCCAAGAGCCGCCATCTCTGGCAGCGATAAGTAACACCTGTCTGCTACTGATGCACCTTCAGCAGCAAGGTGACATTTAAAATATACGTACACACGTGATCATGCCATCTTACCCGAGATTGTTAACTGCCAAATGACCTGGATCATGGAAGCTTTGATTAAACTTTAGGTTGAGTAACCTTTCACTGTTTTTTTTTGGACATTTTTTGTTGTTGTTGATTTTTCCTTGTGTTTCCAGTAACAATAAAAAAAAGCTTCCAAAATATGGTTGTCATTACACTGGAAAATGTTTCTTAGCCATCACGTCACACATTCTGCATTTAATAATAATACATTTGTATTAGTGTTTTTCATTACACTCAAAGATACTGAGAGAAACAATCTAAAATAATAATCAAAACTAAAAAAACTGAGGCCTATGAAACTGATTTGAATAGAATTGGAGGGTATAAAAACAAATAAAAATAGTAGCTTCTAAACTTCAGTATACTGTCCATTTTGAGCATCATTATTAAAAACATTTGGATTATATTAAAAACAACATTTGGATTATACATACACAGTAGCTACATTTAGTTGAAAACCGTAAGAAAGAATACATTTTTTAAAATAATATTTTGAAAATGTATTTTTTTTTAATATTTTTTTTTTTTCCTATTTTCAGTGAGAAACAAAAATGAATGTTGAATTACAGTATGTTTACATACTGATATCAAACGTGAATTTTAGAACAAATTAGAGTCCCCGAGTTTTCTCAAAACGGAGGCATATTTGAATCACAAACTAAAACTTCTGACTTTTACCTGTGGTGCACAATAAAAATGTTGAATGATTGTTTTGAAGTGAAAGATGTCTCCCGAAATAACATCAAGTGTGTGACATTGGTGTGTGTTTGCTAAAGGTGAGGTCGTAGATGTGAGGGTGAAACAAAAGTCAGAGGGAGCTGAAAATGGTAAAGCGTCTCTCCTGTGGCCCTGGTAATTACCCAGGTTGAGGCAATCAGGTTAGTGAGACATCAACACAGCTTAGCTGAAGGGATTGTCATGATCTGGCCTTTCAGTGGATTAGGGCCATAATATTGTCCTGCTATAAGACTGAGTCAGCAAGTCACCTGCTGTGAGGATGCATTGGAAATTGAAATGAGCAACGCAAAGAATGACTTAAAGATTCTTTCTGTGCTTATGGTAAAAAGGACAAATTGTATTTTAGCTGGAGTCAAATGGTAAAAGCTTCTCATTCTAAATCAGGGTGGGTAAAACTATAAGAACCTCTAGCCGCTGGTCTTTGGTGATTATTCAGCTTCTGGTTCAAATAATGCAACTTTCATGAGGTATTTAGTAAGCGTATCCTAACAGTTGATGACATGCTGATCTGTGGCGCCGTCCACCTCCAGCTGTGGAGCTCATTTTATTTGACAGTAGACATTAAACACCAAGTCATTGCTTTGTGTCACGGCCTTGTCCTCTAATGGGGTTGCAGCTAGTTGCGGTGTGATAAATAACTTATTGTCGAACACCTCCATCAAAGTTAACGCCTCATGCAAATCAAATGCCGTGAAGCTATCGTATTAACTGACACAATCAGGCAGAGAATCTCATCTCTGGTCTGTCGCCGTGTTGCCGTGCTTTGTAACCTCGCAACCCGCATGACAGGCATCGTGTGACAGCACATTGCGAGCGTTGGACGTGTTTGTGATTGTGTGACATAAAGGCAGTGTGACGGCCGGTAACTCACTTAGCGGCGGCAGCTGTTGCAGAGCAGAGGCTCGCTGGCCAATTCCCTCAGCGCCTTACTTCAGCTTCAATGACGAGCAAATAAACAGCTCAACACTTTTCCAAATAGCTTTTCTACACATCGCTTGTCCTCTCGCCATCCTCACCTTTACACCCCGCCTTTCTTCTAGGCGCTGGCACCCCTCTACATTTACTTTGTGACTATGGATCTATTGCAAGCTATCAACATGGGGGCACATAATCCTTAAACTAACTAGAAAATTTATGGCCGCAAAGAACCAAGATGTATCTCACTGGGCATCCTCCAATTGATACTGTACGTACCATAAAACAATTGTTGAACAAAACAATCAGGTTCCAATAAGGTCAGCTGAAATGAAACTTTTAACTATCTTTTGAAGGACATTCAATCTAAGAGGAAAACGCGTCATAACTTCATCAAAATTGAAAAAAGATGAGTATCACAATAAAGTGCCTTTGAGACCTCCTCATTTCACCCTCCAAAAGTTTGGATTTTCCAATGAACATCATATTCATTGTATTAAGAAGGTACTATGCTGTTAGAAATGCATATTGGTCACACTCACATACTTTTATTTCATAAACAAATTGCAAGGGGCCAATGTACATGGAAACAGCAAAATATGGGCTCTCGCAGACAGGGTAGACAATGATAGGGTGGACAGTTTTGGCTAATGTAAGCAGTTATTTAGCACATGGCGGACACTGACATCACATCTGTGTACTGTTTAACAAATACATTTCCTATTTGTGAAACATTTTTTATGTCAATTGATAGTTCCCTATGACAGAGTGGGCATGTTAAGATAGACAACATCCAACGACAGCTTTTTCCATCTACAGTACAATCCCATTTACTATGTTATCGGTGGAAATACGGTAGAATGTTTCCATTAAACTAACAAATTCACAAAGTTCCTATACAGTAGTATACAAGCATCCACTGTTTACGATTAACTAAACTTTAGTTTTATATTATCACGCATTCGACAGAAATCTAATCCCTGTCTTTTGAAAGCATTATCTGTGCTCACGTTTTAAAACATGCAGATTGTGTTTTCTCGTCCTCATTGTGTGTATTTGTGAATGTGTTTGTGTACGTGTTGACAACGATTTATCACACAGCTCTTGTTTTCTCTGTAGCATCACGGAACGCTTGAGCCCTAATCTTCAGATTTAAGTTGGATTTGCATACATTCATTAACAGCACCGGGACCGCTGCATCAACACAAGGTGCTTAGACAACGTGAATTATTATTAGGGTTTCAGTCATTCCACTTAATGATAAGTCAATATTTAGCCCTGCCAATGAACTACTGATAAAAATGTGTGTTGTGGATTAGGGTTATCCGGGCTCTCTCTCGGAGACTAAAACCCCTCTACAACTTTAAACAAATCAAACACTTTCAAACACGTGAATATATTTCAACAAATACGAACACAAAGTGGTGGAAAACAGTATGTGACACATTCCAACTAAATTTATAGGTCACATCAGGCAATGGCAATAATGCCATTATTTATTGTTGACTGACTACTTTTTGGCATGTTTATTGCACAAAACAGGCTGTGCATTTTTTTTTTTTCCATTTGAGTGACTGTGCACACTTTGCACTATTTTCTCCTAAGAGTTATAAAATACAAAATATACAACTAAATCTAAGTAAAATGTAAAATATATACAAATAAGTAAAAACATGAACAAAAATACAGGATGACTGTCCTCAACTCTATGCAGCTGACAACCTCTGGATTTATTCTTGCCAGTCATTAAACCCAATGTAATAGAAAATTCATCATCATAAGTACATTAACAGAGAGAGAAATGTCTCCTGTGTTCAAAGAGCACTTCATCTTAAAAAAATAAAATAAAAAAAATCAGCCAGACGCTGCTGTTTGGAATCCACTGCTGTTGGCCGTTTGCTACCCATCATTGATGGAGGGGATTTTGGCAATGATTTGCATGGACAGGCGCATACATGCATACACACATTGACTGATATACTCACTCCAATTTGAGTGCCTTTTGTCAGAAACGATAAAAGGAATGTTTGTCTCAGAGTATATAGTAACATGAAACTGCATTAACATATTCAGAAGATGCAGGAACAAAAAACATATGGAAGCATGCATGCAACAAATAAACCAGCCGTGCAAAACTCGACACACACACATACACAAGCACACACGCATCCACTCTCCCAACTCCACTCGGCTCAGACTGAGCAAGCTTAACTACTAGGATAATTTCCCCCCAGCAAATGGTCACTGTGCCCTTGAAAAACATATTTGATTATTACTTTTTCTCCCCCTCCTCTTTTTTTTCTTTTAGCATCATCACAGCCATTTTCATCACGCGCTCTGATGATGGCACGGCAAGGCGCGTTAAGATAACACCCCGCCACCGCCAGGCTTTTAACACTTAAACGGTGAAAAGGGATATTCAGATTTGTCCTTGAACGTTTGGATGGGGCCTGCTGGGCTGGACCGAGGGAGGGAGTTAGCGAAGGAGTTAAAGAAATGCTCAGACTTTTTTGAAGAGAGGAAGACGTGAACTTTGGGAGGCCATTTATGGTGGCATGCACATACTGACAAATGCGTATGGTGGGGACTGAAGGGTCAGCGGACTAGTGCACAATCTAAACTGTAAGTGTGAGGGGGAAATTATTAGTGGAGCTCACACTGTGGTACGGACTTATGGGGGGAGTCAGGGAGCAATGGGATGCCAGACACCACGCACATCTCTTTAAACATCATCTAATCTCACATGAATCTTACCAGAACATCTAGCATGCAAACTCAGAGAGGGGAAAAGGGGGGCAGATGAGCTGGTCTTGAACTTGCACCACACCGGTCAACATGCAGGATAAACTGGGACAACATTTTCTACAACTGGTTTGACAAAGTGGTGTGGAGATCCACAAGGGAATTTGTTCTGTATTCCTCATGTATTACATTGGGCAATTGACTATGAATAATAAAAGTGTGGTAAATGTCAGAAAACTCAAGAATGAGAAGCTTTACAGTTGAAGGCCCCCCGAAGTCAAGCAATTCCCAATGAGACCATATAAAGTACTGGAAAAATGTGCCATTAAAGTTCAGAGGTCGAACAGTCGTCAAATGAGGCCTCCGCATATCTTGTGAGACTTTTTATTTGATGCCACCACTATAGTCTACCAATAATGGCAAGGAGGAAAAATATGAAAACCATCGAACTGGGAAAGGAACTGAATGCGACGTGGAAAATCAGTATACCTGTCGTAAAAAAGGAGAATTAAAATTTGACCCCCTTGTCCAAGTTGTATGAAATGATGTTTCAACATCAACACATAATTTGTGAATGTAAGAAGATCAGAAGATGGACTTCTATAAAGGTGATTAGGAACATTTACTGTAAACGCTAAACCTTTGACCCCACGTAATAAACCTCCCAGGAAGCAAACATACGTCACACCGACATCGGCATTAGAAAGGCACGTCGGCCGGCAGTTGCCAACGTCTGACAAGCATCGGCCAAAAAGCGTGCATTTCTTAGCTTTATTAAACGTCTTAGCATGGTCGGTTTTGCGTGGCTCGGCTGGCCAATCCCGCCCTGCTGTTGTGTGGGCGGGAACTGACCCGTCTTCGAGCGCAGCGGCTGCACATTGTGCATAGCTGCATTGATTACACTACCAGCCCGCAGCTCGTCACCAGTATTATTACATATACATATATATATACAGGTAAGTTATCATTTCAATTAAATTGGAGGAAATTGACAATGTTGTCACTGGTAATGTATGTGTGTGCTACTGCAGGAAAAAGCCGAGTGTGCGAGGAGGCCATATCCCGGCTGCCAGCTTTACTTGACCAGCTGGCTGCGATTTTCAGTTCGGCGTGTGCTGTACATTCAACTCAGTCTGACAGCTGATGTTACTCAAAACAAATCCGTATGTCAACACGGAACCAAACAATATCGCTGGCCATGAGTTCGACACGTGGTTTAATTGATGATACTTACACGATGCCGTGAGATATAAAAGTCACTTCCTTCAGTGGTAGAAGTAGAAGAATTGTGAAATGCAGCAGTTAAAGTGTTGACAAGACTGACAAGAATCCTCTTTGGATGTGGTGGAGGCAAAAGGGTGCGTGATGACATTTCTGACCCTGATTCTATTTCCTGTGATTTTCGTTTGGGTGTGTTTTTGTCCCATATCAAGTAACACAAAAAAACAAAATGGACATTGTGCATTAAAGTCTGGTTCAGAAACAGGCATGTTTTCCCAGTGATTGTGTTGCTTTGACATTAGATATAATGGCATATCTGTTGTTGACCAATACTGGCCACTCATGCCAGAGTAGCATCTGCTCCATTTGCACACGGATTGAGGAGTATCTGCAACATTTGCACAATCAACATTGTCCCAGATTATCGCACTACTCGCTTGAAGTCTCGGCGCCCTTTGCACAATGGTCATTGCACCGGACTATTGCAATATCAGTCTTTCAAACTGCTCTAAGTGCAAGAGGACTCTTTTTACACAATTGTTAAAAAAAAAAAAAAAAAAAAAAAAAAAATTACCAGCATTACCAGATAACTCGCAACCCTTTATTGCTCAGTGATTGTTTTTTGTCAACTTCTTTTTGTCTGAAAAGTGTTCTCTGTCAATTGACTGTCTGTTGTTGTACTAGAGCGGCTCCAAAAATTATTTGTCAATGGGGGGGGGTGACAACATTTTACTTCCAGATATTATTTGTTGACGAGGGAGGGGGAGACAGCCAGGGGCCTCCCAAGTGCTCAGGACCCTGGGACAGTTGTCCCCTCTTTCCTACCAGTTCAACGCCCCTGATTGTTATTGTGTGTGTGTGTGTTATGTGTATCTCTGTGTGTGCACATGTGCATGCAGGCCGGCATGTCTGTTGCCAGACGGCTGTCTCCTGGCATTGGTGTTCCCCTGCAGCGCATCTGTATGGTTGTTGACAGTGTGGACGGTAATGTGTGATAGATCGCACTTTAGGGACCCCATAATCACATCAGCCTAACCTAGTCTATCAGCTGCGCACAATGGGATACCCTTCACTCCTCCTTTAATCTGCTCAATCTAGTTCCCTCGCACACTCTTATTTTGTAGCTGTGATTTGAATTCAGCTCCAAACATTTATTTTTTTCAAAATGTCTTTTTTAAAATTTTATTTTTGTTTGATTCAGTGCGGGAATTAGATTCCAAAATACATTATTTTTGTAATACCTGCCACTTTTTGCAACTTATTTCAATATAGGCTATGGATTTTATCACATATCGGTCACTAATCTGTCTGTCATTCAAGCGACAAATGTGTCAACATGGTGCGAGGGAGCATCGTGAGTGACCTGTGCCAAGGTTAAGCAGGCTATCCTATAATAGGTGAGCATGTTGTGTTTCGGAGGGTCTTGAAGCAGACGTGTGAGGTCGAGGTTGCATCGCTGGCCCCAGGGCTCCCCCCACACCGCGGCGCACCCGGCAAATGGCCCTTAGCCTCGCTAGCGCCGCTAGCCCTGCGATCCATCATACCATATGCTCTCAATGGGGAAGCTAACGCTAATGACTGATGAGTGGCTGGGAAAGGAGAGGGAGGGGAAAGAGCAGGCAGTGAGGAGGAGGAAGGAAATGTGGTTACCCGTGAGGGCCGAGGAACACAAGGCCAGAGGATGGAGCAGGGAGTATATAGAAAGTTAGAAGAAAAATATGATTAAATTAAAGGTGATATTTGTAGATGTAGATGAATACAAGATATACTTTGGAAGAAAGGATTTAAAAAAAGAAAAAAAAAACAGTCTAAATGGCAACTCCATAATGGTGAATCCTTTGAAAACATGGAAAAGTGATCATGGGCATGCAAGAGAAACGGCCGTTTGTTGACTTTTGTGTACATTTGTAAGTGTCTGCAAATTTCCAGGCTAATAGAGAACTGTAGGCCTGTACATATGGGGCCATTGTTCATTTGTGATGAATAGAGTCCATGTGTCTGTCTCTGGCACTCAACACTAAGTGAACCCCGCAGAGCGTACCCTGTTGACTCTGTGTATGTGTGTGTCTGTAATACGTATAAGTGTGAAATTGTGTGTGTTGTGAAGGAGAGCGAGAAAGTGTGTTATTTGTCCTGCTGTGTGCTTGGCAGTGCCCTCAACTGAGCCATCCAGAGTGTGTTTCATCATCATCTGCCATGACAAAGATGTCTAATGACACACACATTCACCTATATGCACACAAACACACACATACATAAACAAGTGCACACACGTACAGTCCCATCTGTGCCATGGTATCCGGGTGCTTCGGGACACTGCAGGAGGAAAGAAAGGGAAACGACCCCGCGTTCCTGCACCATGTGTGTACTCCCCTGACGCTTAATTCTTCTCTTTCATTTTCTCTAGTTGACCCTCTTTTTTGTTTCTTTTCAAGTTCAACTACAATAGGAGACCGAACAATTCTTATGTGGGTCAGCACTGAATTGAACACCTCAATAGACACTCACCTCCGGCATGTGCCTGAAGCTTGACATTCAGATTCATACATCATTCACTGAGAAGTTTGTTCGGGGAATGTTGCAAAGTTCTATATTATGGGTTTGCGCCAATAAAGTTTTGTGGAAATCTGTTTTTTTGTGAATATATTTTTTTATTACTTCTAGCCTAATTGTCTCTGACCCGTGCCTATACAAATTATAATAAGTTTGTGATATTTTGTAGCTCTGTATTCTCTCACCTGGAATGTATGTATGCACTTGACCCTCCTCAGCACCACCACAGCAGACCAGAGCATCACCTACAATGTGGCCTCCACAACACTGAACCCCATAGCCATCGTGGAGGCTCCCACTGCAGCACAGCTGTCCGCCTTTGGTGGCGTAGGGAGCGCCCCCACAGCAGCTGTCCCCAGGCCCCACTGAGACACAGCCCTGCGAGTGGTCGGGGCAGCAATATTCATCTACAAATACAAGGTCAGATGAAGGGAATTGCTGTAAAGTCAAACAAAAGTAGAAAAGAACAGATCCCATGGAACATACTCACTAGCTTTCAGGTGAACATAATATCCTCCACAGCAGTGGTGGTCTGGGAGAGATGGCAACAGTTTGCCATTGCAGCAGACTGGACTGGAGGAATTTGTAAAGCTAATATAGTGTCCTGCACAGCAGTAATGATTTGGCATTTTAGGATATAATATTCCAGTGCAGCAAACCTGGTTTAAAAAGAATAAAAAAATAATCAACTGTGTATGTCTCTTGTAAAACGATCACTCATTTGAATGGAGGACAATGAAATCATACTAATATGATCTTTGTGGCTAACCCTTCAAGTGGGTATGGAAATCAAGGAGGCTCTCACATTAACTCACCACAATAATCTCTGAAAGTTTAAGCGAAACTGGTTGAAAATTGTGACCTCAAACATCCTTGATGCAGAATACTACAAAATCTACAGGGCTGTTGTTTGAAGTCAAATTTACAAGAAAAAAAATTATATGGGAACCTTTCATTGGCTGTTGCTAAGTAACACTTTAATATAAGTTTCACAAACAGTGAAATAGACTGCTTTGCTACATCAACACCATAATTTCTATGTACAGTTTAAAGACCTTTTCTTACAGCTTTTTCTAACAACACTGATTTTTTTTTGCATATACCAACTTCCGTTTAGTCACTACTAAAATTACTTATTTCCCTTCTTTTCACTGTGATTACAAAAGGCTGCTCTTTTGTAATAATACCAATCTTCCATTGAGATTTGAAGGCGATTGCTCGACATTGAGACAAACTAAATCCAGTGCAGTCACTTTGTACAATTATCACATTTATGCCATTGATTAATCCAAAATAATTTGGATACTGAGTGAATGTGCCACGTCACAACCAAATGCAGGTCCGGGGTAGTGACAGCAAACATATTAGCATATAATGTCACACGGTACAAAAAGGCACTCATCACATTTACAGAAGTTTTTTTTCCCCCATATAATTATTTACAGTCATAAGGTTACTATGCCTTCCTAATTACAAATTCAGGTTACATTGCTGCCATAGAAATTAAAAATAAACCAAAGAAACCCTGTGATGTCATTTTTCTGAACTTTTTAAAGAAAAGCGCTACACCTTAAAAGAAGAACATGACAACATACATAGGAAGCTAATCACCTGTTGGTCAGGGTGGAAGCATGTCGTCCCGCACACACGATGACTAGCTGGACACTGCAAGTAGGAGCAACTGAGAACTACACTGCCTGCATCTCTGGACTCTTTCCTCACATAGGGTGTGACTCCTGCTGACCGAGAACCACATGACCCTAAGGTCCGTCTTAAGACCTCATAACCCAGCATGATGCCACTTGGTCGGCCTGGGGGGGACCAGTCCAACTGGACAACCCTGAGAGGAGAAAGAAACAGTGACGAAGAAGGTGAGGTGTGGCTGTTCTCCACAGTCACTCTTACAATTCAAAATGTATACAAAGTAGCACCACCTTGGACTGAGAGCTTGTGCATGTGGTATGGTCATGTCAGCAGGTAGGTCCTCCACAGTGGTTGTCTGAGTAACATTACTCCGCACACATGCATAAACGGTGCACACCTCCACCTGAAATATACACAACCACATGAGGAAATACATGACACTGCACTTTTTTTATGTGTCAGTGTGCATACCTGAACGTTGTAAACAGTAAAAGGCAGCAGATTGCCCAGCAGGTAGGACCCTGAGCTGTTGTCTATGCTGACATGTTTGTGGTCATCAAGGTAAACTCTGTAACTAGTAATGACTCCGTTGGGTCGTTGAGGAGGAGACCAGAGCACACGGACAGTGCTGCTGTTAACTGGAACCACCTCTGGGGCAGACATCCCATCTGGCTCTGAAGATTGGTGCATGATAGTACATAGACCCAAAAACTTCAATTAGCTCATTCAACAATAAAGCTGTGAGACGTGATCATGAGCACGTCTCATGATCACGTTACAGGAGAAACAAAGACAGGGTAATGTAACATCATTTGCCACATTTCACACCACACTGATTTGACGAGTGTGCATATAAAATGTTACACAAAATCCACAATACTAAAATCTTAAACTGGCCTAAAACAGCTCTAAGCTTGAGATCATCAAACCAGACTTGTAAAGCTGTCGAATACCTGTGAGTTATGAAGAAAAATCTGCAGAGTGCAGAAAACTCTTCGACTCATAATACATTTACTTCTCATATTGTCCACCTCTTTATTGTTGTTCATTTCGCTAAATAAAACTGTAAAATGGATAACCACTTCCTGAACACATTTGCTGAGTGTCATATTGTAAAATCAAGGATGTAAAAAAATGAAAGAAAATATGCCAAGGGGGAAAAACTATATCATAGATATATGGATTCAAGAGTCTGTAAAGGTGTGATAAATGTGATGAAGTTGAGAGTGTCTGTACGTAAGTTACAGTTGCAATGACATGAATCCTTCCAAGTAAAACTCTTGAACAAGTAACATTTCTCACCTTTAACCAATGTACTGCACTAGATTTCATTGACAACAAAGGAGCGTATTGCTCACATGCAAACAGCACTGCCCTAAAGGGTTTGCGTGTTTGGGCTGTATTAGGTCAAATACATTTGTTAATGGTGTTGTGAGTGTATGACGTCTTATGGCTAAAAAAAATAATTACCACAAGTCTCCTCTCAGTTAAACGTACCATGCTTTGCATTTAGCACCCAATGATTTTCTATTTTTAATGCAGTTTTTAGTATACTGCTCGGATTAAAGAGGAATATAAAGGCTTCCGCGCGTAATTATACAGTATTTATAAAGACATTGGGGGGATAGAGAGAAATAGATGATTAGAGGGAGTGGAAAGGAAATAACAAATTAAAATAAATAACAGCCTCTGAAGTGATGACATTGTCCACAAAATTTGCTAAGTTTGAAAAGCTCTGAAAACTAGTTTTGCTCTCTATGAAGGAAAATGCAAATGTCTTTTTAAGTTTTATTTCGACGAAAGGATAACAACAACTTTTGACAATGGCCACATAATTAGATACGTTTTCCCTGCTCAAATGAGATCAAAGGCAGCATTTCTGCCATTAAATATATAATAATGGTAAGTATTATTGTGGTGGTAGTTTGTAGTGATGTAGAACTACACTGAACAAATTAAAATCTTTCAATTGCATATTTTCCAGTATCTATATGACAGGATCAAAATAATATTATACTTTCAGACTGATTTAGTGCAGTTCTAATCCACTAATTAAATTCACAATACTAAAGATGTAGCATACCCAATGTAGAGGACAGTGGGAAATACATATTATTGATTGTGTTCTTTTCAAATATGTAAACAATAACCTTGACAGAAAGCTAAAGTAATGGTAGCTAGGTTGCTATGTCTTGTTGCCTGGCCCTGTGTGTACTTTGTGTGCGTTATTGCTGTGCGCTGCTGACAAGCTTTTTACAACACCTTAAATCTGCCTCGCATGCACACTCTGTATTGATCTCATGCCTGGCTACATGTATTTAACATCTCCGGTGAAGCACTGAGACACAGTGAAATGCACATTAACACAGACACTTAACAAAGGTGTATTGCATTTACACACTCAACGCAATACCACCACTTACATTAACACTTGTAAACGATATAACTAACACAAAAACACAGGCAAATTAATAATCAAGTGTTTATTGTCAATAGGCATGCATAAATTCACATACCTCCATCCTCTGTTGTGACGTTAACTATCGACTTAGTTGTATTATGTGCTCCATTAGACACGTGTAATGACACCGTGTAGGTGGTCTGGGGCCAAAGGTCAGTCACCATTGTGGAGAGGATTTCCGGGGGAAAGACAACGTTTTGTCTCGAGTTGGCAGAGATGACTGTAAGAAAGTATGACTTCACTTCACCCTGCAGGTTGTACAAGGCTGACGGAAGAGAGAGAGCTCAATTAACATGACAATTCAATGATTTTTCTGTTTTGTATTTATTATGGGTTATGTACACTGACTGGATTACTTCATTAGGGACACCTGCACAATTTAATGAGATGAGCTGAACATTTTATTTTTGTTTTTTTATTTTTTACATAGATGGTAGTTGCACATGGCTATTTTGGATCACACTGGGCACCCCGTTTATAATATGTAAAAATATGTACTATAAACCTTTATATTACATATTTTTCCAACAAAACACATTCCAATAATAAGGCCAGCTCCAATGAAACTGTTGACTCCTTTTTGAATGACAATGGATCTATGAGGGGGGTAGCATAGTGATCTAGTGGTTAGTATGTTTGCCTCACACTTCTGAGGTACAGGGATGTGGAGTTCACATGTTCACCCTGTGCTTGTGTGGGTTTTTCCAGGTACTCCTACTACTTCCCACATTCCAAAAACATGCACATAAGGTTCATTGAAGACTAAATTGCTCATTGGTATGGTATGGTATGTATGTGAGTGTATATATGCTTCCCTGTGATTGACAGGTGACTAGTTTAGGGTGTACACCGCTTCTCACCCCAAGCTAGCTGGGGTAGGCTGCAGCTCACCAGTACTACGTCCTAAATGAAGCCAAGAAATATAGAAAATGGATGGATAGATGAATCTATGTGCAAAAAAAAAAAAAAAATTCATCAAATTGAAGAATGATGACTATCCCCCTGATTCTATTGGTGGGATTCAATAATGCTACAGTGTTGATTGACACTTAAGTTACAAAATATTAGAAAGCTAAACTGCAAACCCCAGCCAAAATAATCCACATTTTTGGAGCCTCTTGTATTAATTAGATTGAGCAGGTTGTTCCTAAAGAATTCAGCCTGTCAAACTATGTGTAAGTCAGTGGTACTCTCACAGGGTGGTGTCCAGTTGGCGTGAAGTGCTGTGTGATTGACAGCAAATGCAAACAGAGTTGGACTGTGGAGAGGAATCCCAGCCATGGTGACCGCAGTGACAATCTCTCCTGAAGTGAACCCCACATCATTGTGGACTACCAACTGATACTGGTAGTGGGTGAATCTGGTGAGAGATGATGGGTTTATGTTTACAACTAGGGATGCACCTATACTAATACCAGTAAAAAATATCAGTGCCGATATTGTACATCTGACTCATACTTGGACTCAGAAAATGCTCCAATACTACAACACCGAAACAATTTTACCAAACTGGCCTATGACTTCTGGGGAGGTGGCGTAGGAGCCACGTCAGCCACGTGGAGATAATTTAAGGTAAACCCAGATGACAACACGTTGTCAGCTGACTGCAAATTATGCTCCGCAAAATGGATGATAAACTCCGCTCAGGTGGCGACGGAGGCTGCTGCCGCATGAGTTGCGGTGGCGGACCGTCTGGCAAGCACAAGTTTCGCGAAATCTGTCGCTGGCTCCCCACTGCTCGGCTGAGCGGAGTAAAGAGAAGTAAATGATGGTGTGATAAAGTGTCTTGCAGTTGTCCTGTCACAGTTTTACTTTATAGCTTGTGGTATTATCAATATTTGATTAAAATACAATTTCATCACATTTGTTAGACATAATGGAATATCAAGTATAGGAACTCGGTATCAGAGAATACTCAAGTCTAAATACTTGAGTATATTGAGTAAATTGTCAATACATCCCTATTATCAATACAAAAATTGTCAATACATCCCTATTTAAAACACACAGAAGTCATAAGTCAGAGCCTTTGCTCAGTCTTCAGTAGAAGCACCCTTTTGAGATAATACAGTCATGAGTCTTTTTGGGAATGATGCAGTTTTTCACACCTGGATTTGGGGATCCTTTGCCATTCCTCCTTGCAGATCCTTTCCATTCTGTCAGGTTGGATGGTGAACGTTAGTGGATAGCCATTTTCAGGTCTCTCCAGAGATGCTCAATTGGGTTTAAGTCAGGGCTCTGGCTGGTCCATTCAAGAACAGTCACGGAGTTGTTCTGAAGCCACTCCTCCATTGTTTTAGTTGTGTGCTTAGGGTCATTGTCTTGTTGGAAGGTGAACCTTCGACCCAGTCTGAGGTCCTGAGCACTCTGGAGAAGGAAAGGCTTCCGCCGGGCCAGTCTGCCATAAAGCCCCGACTAATGGAGTGCAGTGATGGTTGACTTTCCAGAACTTTCTCCCATCTCCCGACTGCATCTCTGGAGCTCAGCCACAGTGATCTTTGGATTCTTATTTACCTCTCTCACCAATGCTCTTCTCCCCCGATTGCCCTAGGAAGAGTTGTGGTCGTCCCAAATGTCTTCCATTTAAGGATTATGGAGGCCACTGTGCTCTTAGGAACCTTAAGTACAGCAGAATTTCTTTTGTAACCTTGGCCAGATCTGGGCGGCACGGCGGCCGACTGGTTAGAGCGTCAGCCTCACAGTTCTGAGGACCCGGGTTCAATCCCCGGCCCCGCCTGTGTGGAGTTTGCATGATCTCCCCGTGCCTGCGTGGGTTTTCTCCGGGCACTACGGTTTCCTCCCATATCCCAAAAACATGCATTAATTGTAGACTCTAAATTGACCGTAGGCATGACTGTGAGTGTGAATGGTTGTTAGTTTCTCTGTGCCCTGCGATTGGCTGGCAACCAGTTCAGGGTGTACCCCGCCTCCTGCCCGATGACAGCTGGGATAGGCTCCAGAACGCCTGCGACCCGAGTGAGGAGAAGCGGCTCAGAAAATGGATGGATGGATGGATGGCCAGATCTGTGCCTTGCCACGATTTTGTCTCTGAGCTCTTCAGGCAGTTCCTTTGACTTCATGATTCTTATTTGCTCTCACATGCACTGTGAGCTGAAAGGTCTTATGTCTTATATAAAAAGGTGTGTGGCTTTCCTAATCAAGTCCAATCAGTATTATCAAACAAAGCTGGACTCAAATAAAGGTGTAGAACCATCTGAGGGATGATCAGAAGAAATGGACAGCACCGGAGTTAAATATGTGAGTGTCACAGCAAAGGGTCTGAATACTTATGGCTGTGTGAAATTTCAGTTTTTCTTTTTTTAATAAATCTGCAAAAATTTAAACAATTCATTTTTTTTCCTGTCAATATTGGGTGCTGTGTGTACATTAATGAGGGAAGAAAAAAAATATAACTTAAATGATTTTAGCTAATAGCTGCAATATAACAGAGTGGAAAATTTAAGGGGGTCTGAATACTTTCCGTACCCACTGTACATCGTTATGAATTTTCTTTCATAAAAAAGTTGTTCTTAATGGCTCTCCAAGACTTCAACCAAAAGCAGCCAACATTATTAATCATGCTGATGGGTTCAAAGAGTATCAGTATGTAACTTATTTGTAGCACGAAGGAGAATGTCTCCAAAAAGTAGACTCTGAGTGAGCAAAGATGGAGTAAAACAACAACAAAAAAACCATCATCTTGCACCAATTGCCAAAGTGAGATTAGGGTGATGCTGCGTGAAAAACAATTTAATTCTTTGGAATATTTGCTTAATGTATCTTTGAGCTGTATTAAAAAGATCGGCATCAGCCGCAGCTTGCCGATCGGCTCTGCACACACGGCTGGCTGCGTTTGTTCTAGAGCTCATTTCAGTAATCTCACCTGCTTAGGCCTTTATCTTGGTAGAACAATTTGGTGCCGGAGTAAACATGGAGCCAGCGATGGAGATCTTCGGAAGGGTTATGGGATGGGGCCGTTACTATGGCGACCGCAGTGACGGCCAGCGGCTGGTGGCTTTTACGTCGTAGCAACTTGTATCTGAAAGAGACATTTGAATGAAAGAAAGCACATGCTGGATTACAGGAGTCACCAAAGGCATGAAAAATGTGACCCAAAAAAAAAAAAAACCATTGTCGGGGGGGGGGGGGTTCTGGGGGACCAACCAGGCCCTCGCAGAGAATGTTTTTTTATTTTAACATAAATTAAGCAATCTGGAACACTCTGACGAGTACAATAAGGCAAAATCAACAAATTGTCTTCATGCAGAAAAACCTATTTACACCGCTCAACTACTTGTTAATGTACAAATCTAAGATTAAAATAAAATTTGCCTAATTTCTTTGCTTTATTGTACCCGAAAGGGTAACGTGGGTCCCCCTTCCCATGGGCTCACCACCTGTGGGAGGGGCCTTAGGGGTCGGGTGCAACATGAGCTGGCCGGTGGCTGGAGGCAGGGACCTTGGCGATCCGATCCCTGGCTACAAAAGCTGGCTCTAGGGACAAGGAATGTCACCTCCCTGGCAGGGAAGGAGCCCGAGCTAGTGTGCGAGGTCGAGAAGTTCCAACTAGATATAGTCGGGCTTGCGTCCACACACGGCTTGGGCTCTGGTACCAGTCCTCTTGAGAGGGGTTGGACTCTCTTCCACTCTGGAGCTGCCCACGGTGAGAGGCGCCAAGCAGGTGTGGGTATACTTATTACCCCCCGCCTAGTCGCCTGTACGTTGGGGTTCACCCCGGTGGACGAGAGTGTAGCCTCCCTCCGCCTTCGGGTTAGGGGGACGGGTTACCTGACTGTTGTTTGTGCCTATGCACCAAACAGCAGTTCAGAGTACCCACCCTTTTTGGAGTCCTTGGAGGGGGTGCTGGACAGCGCTCCCGCTAGAGAGTCCATCGTTCTGCTGGGGGACTTCTCACGTGGGCAATGACAGTGAAACCTGGAAAGGCGTGATTGGGAGGAACGCCCCCTCCGATCAGAACCCGAGTTGTGTTCTGTTACTGAACTTCTGTGCTCATCACGGATTGTCCATAACGAATACCATGTTCAAGCATAATGGTATCCATACGTGCACTTGGCAGCAGGACACCCTAGGTCGCAGTTCGATGATAGACTTTGTGGTCGTGTCATCGGACTTGCGGCCGCATGTCAACTGATCACCACCTGGTGGTGAGATGGCTCTGATTGTGGGGGAAGATGCCGGTTCGACCTGGCAGGCCCAAACATATCATGAGGGTCTGCTGGGAACGTCTGGCAGAATCCCCTGTCAGAAGGAGTTTCAACTCCCACCTCTGGCAGAACTTCACCCACGTCCCGGGGGAGGCGGGCGACATTTAGTCACGAGTGGGCCATGTTCTGTGCCTCCATTGCTGAGGTGGCCAACCGGAGCTGTGGCCGTAAGGTGGTCGGTGCCTGTCGTGGTGGAAATCACCGAACCCGTTGGTGGACACCGGCGGTGAGGGATCCCCTGTCAGAAGGAGTTTCTACTCCCACCTCCGGCAGAACTTCACCCACGTCCCGGGGAAGGCGCGACATTTAGTCCCGAGTGGTCCATGTTCTGTGCCTCCATTGCATCAAGCAGAAGAAGGAGTCCTATCGGGCCTTTTTGGCCTGTGGTACTCCTGAGGCAGCTGATGGGAGTTCGCCCAACCAGTCTACATGTGGTTTGTGGACTTGGAGAAGGCGTTCGATTGTGTCCCTTGGGGAGTCCTGTGGGGGGTGCTTCGGGAGTACGGGGTACCGAACCCCCTGATACGGGCTGTTCGGTCCCTGTATGACCGGTGTCAGAGTTTGGTCCGCATTGCCGGCAGTAAGTCGAACTCGTTTCCGGTGAGGGTTGGACTCCACCAAAGCTGCCTTTTGTCACTGATTCTGTTCATAACTTTTATGGACAGAATTTCTAGGCGCAGCCGAGGCGTAGAGGGGGTCCGGTTTGGTGGCTTCAGTATTGCATCTCTGCTTTTTGCAGATGATGTGGTTCTCTTTGCTTCATCAAGCAATGATCTCCAACTCTCACTGGAGGGGTTCGCAGGCGAGTGGGAAGCAGCTGGGATGAAAATTAGCACCTCCAAATCTGAGACCATTGTCCTCAGTCGGAAACGGGTGGAGTGCCCTCTCCACGTTGGGGATGAGATCCTGCCCCAAGTGGAGTTCAAATATCTTGGGGTCTTGTTCACGATTGAGGGAAGAATAGAACGACCCGCAGCACCTCAATGCGAAAACACAAAAGACCAGTGCAACAAATACGACACTGGCAATTCTGATGAGCAAAAATGTTGCTTAGACGTAAGAGTAGCAATAGAGGATGTCCGCTCCAGATGTGGGTATAGTAGCCAAATATTGTACTGAAGTAAGAGTACTGTTACTTGACAATAATACAACTCAAGTAAAAGTAAAAAGTAGTCCTCCAAAAAAATACTTAAGAGTAAAAAGTACACAGTGAAATAGTTACTCAACTACTGAGTAAATAACACAAACAATAAAAAAAAAATATAATAAAACATTTGCAGTTTACTGCATGCTGTTTTCTCAAGTTATAAGTGAGCTGAAATATCCACGTTTGGGCAGACAGTGTCAGATAAATACTACAATACAACCCCAATTCCAATGAAGTGGGGACATATATTTAATTGAATACACTACAAAGACAAGATATTTAATGTTCAAACTGATAAACTTGATTGTTTTTAGCAAATAATCATTAACTTAGAATTTTATGGCTGCAACACGTTCCAGAAAAGCTGGGACAGGGTCATGTTTACCACTGTGTTACATCACCTTTTCTTTTAACAACATTCAATAAACGTTTGGGAACTGAGGACACTAATTGCTTTGTAGGTGGAATTCTTTCCCAATCTTGCTTGTTGTACAGCTTCAGCTGTTCAACAGTCCGGGGTCTGCGTTGTCGTATTTGACTGCAGGCAAGCCAGTCTAGTACCCGCATTCTTTTACTACGAAGCCACACTGTTGTAACACGTGCAGAATGTGGTTTGGCACTGTCTTTCTGAAATAAGTAAGGGCGTCCATGAAAAAGATGTTGCTTGGATGGCAGCATATGTTTCTCCAAAACCTGTATGTACCTTTCAGCATTAATGGTGCCTTCACAGATGTGTAAGTTACCCATGCCACTTTTGAACTTTGCATCCATAACAGTCCGGATGGTTCTTCTTCTTTGGCCCGGAGGACACGACGTCCACAATTTTCAAAAACAATTTGAAATGTGGAAATGTCGGACCAGCGAACACTTTTCCACTTTGCATCAGAGAACCCGGTGGCGTTTCTGGGTGTTGTTGATAAATGGCTTTTGCTTTGCATAGTAGAGTTTCAAGTTGCACTTACAGATGTAGCGCCGAACTGTATTTACTGACATTGGTTTTCTGAAGTGTTCCTGAGCCCATGCGATGATATCCTTTACACATTGATGTCAGTTTTTGATGCAGTGCCGCCTGATGGATCGAAAGTCACAGGCATTCAATGTTGGTTGTCGGCCTTGCCGCTTATATGCAGTGATTTCTCCAGATTCTCTGAACCATCCATCCATTTTCTGAGCCACTTCTCCTCACTAGGGTCGCGGGCATGCTGGAGCCTATCCCAGCTATCATCGGGCAGGAGGCGGGGTACACCCCGAACTGGTTGCCAGCCAATCGCAGGGCACATACAAACAAACAACCATTTGCACTCACATTCACACCTACGAGCAATTTAGAGTCTCCAATTCATGCATGTTTTTGGGATGTAGGAGGAAACCGGAGTGCCCGGAGAAAACCCACGCAGGCACGGGGAGAACATGCAAACTCCACACAGTCGGGGCCGGGGATTGAACCCCAGTCCTCAACTGACGCTCTAACCAGTCGGCCACCGTGCCGCCATTCTCTGAACCTTTTGATGATATTATGGACCGTAGATGATGAAATCCCTAAATTCCGTGCAATTGTACGTTGAGGAACATTGTCCTTAAACTGTTCGACTATTTTCTCACACTCACACACACACAAAGAGGTGAACCTCGCCCCATCTTTGCTTGTGAATGACTGAGCAATTCAGGGAAGCTCCTTTTATACCCAATCATGGCACCCATCTGTTCCCAATTAGCCTGTTCACCTGTGGGATGTTCCGAACAGGTGTTGTTCCTCAACTTTCTTAGTGTTCTTTGCCACCGGTCCCAGCTTTTTTGGAATGTGTTGCAGCCATAAAATTCCAAGTTAATGATTATTTGGTAAAAACAATAAAGTTTATCAGTTTGAACATATCTTTATATATATTATATTAACATATTTTCGTTGTAGTGTATTCAATTAAATATAGGTTGAACATGATTTGCAAATCACTGTATTCGGTTTTTATTAATGTCTAACACAACGTCCCAACGTCATTGGAATTGGGGTTGTACATGAAAGTTGTTGTTTTTGTTCGTCTAAATGTAAACAAGTAGCGCGCCATTGCCTTCATGCTAATGACGACCTTCCCAAAATGGTGGCCATTTAGGCACGATGATCAGCCAGGCTGGCTTCTCTAGTGTTAAAACCTAAGCCAGGGAAGCCCCCAATAGAAGACGTTGTGTGAGGTCATGTGAATTTGTGTCGTTTGATTGGTGAACTCGACTTAAATGTCCCTACCGCTTAAATTAGAAGTCGAAGTCGTAGTTTCGCGCACGAAATAGTTGATAAATAAAAGTAGCGAGCAACATTTAGATCTTTGTAACGGAGTAAAAGTACTGTTACCACCAGCTGCCAGCGTTCAAGAAATATGAAACAGCCAATGTTGACAGCGACTAAGACAGTGACCTCCCCGCCAGAAAAAACTCATCGGATCTTTACGATTCATGTAAATGGCCTATTTTGAGTTCAAAACGGCGAATTTCGCCGAAAGGCGACTGATTTGCACGTATGGTGTACAGCTTTAGTTTGAGCACATACACACCTACATGACTACATGCATGAAAAAGAAGGACAAAAAACAACACAATTTTTAGTTGAGTCCTTATCACTAATTTCCTTCTCTTCTGCATGGTTTCCATGTTCTCTATTCATTTAAGTTGACTGCACCTTATCCCTCCCTCCTTCTGTTGTTTTTCTGCAGGGTTTGTGTTTTCCTCTCCCCACAGTGATGCTAATTTCTGCTGTAATCAGAAAAGAAGGGCTTAATGCCACCTTTTAACCAACCCACTTAGACAAACATGCAGCGCTGAGCTGTGCAGAACACAGAGGCGGGCTCATGCATTTTAATTGCCTGTAAAGAACAACTGACTTTTACATTAAGACTTGTTGCCAAAGAAGTACAGGCCGGAATAAAAAAGGTAGAGCTGTTAACATGCCAATGAGAATAGAGCATGGTCATATTGAAAGGGTGATATTTGTACCCAGTTTGGTACCCCTTCAAGGCATTGCTGAGTAAATAAAGAAAAGCTTTTAAAAATGTATTTTTTTGTCCAACTCATGTTAACACACTGTAAAGAGTCCCAAAATGATAACATCAATGTTAACAAAACATTTATGTCAGTCCTACCGGATCTTTGGTCCATTGGGCCTGTGTGGAGGTTGCCAAGAGACAGCAAGGAAGGACTCACTGACGGCCACCACTGACAGCGGTGCTAGGCCCTGGGGGTTGCTGGGTAATGTGGAAGCTGGAATGGGCAGACTTTCTGTGCATCCACCAACATATCCACCCCCCTTGGAACACACCAGCACAGTAACGCTATAGTTTGTGTAAGGAACTAGGTCTGTTATTGTGACATCAAGCTCAGACGTGTTGCCGCCATTGTGGATGATGCGGGGCTCTGGGAGACGGATCTCGTAACCTTGGATCTCGCCGTTGGGAATCAAAGGTGCAGCCCATGTGACCTGTAAGACAAAAGTATCAGTGTAAACCTCATAGTCTTTTAAAATGCACTACCGAAAAATCCACAAAAGACAAAAAGCTCTCATGACACTTGCTGGTTGACTTGGGCCTTTTCCATAATGCACAATCTCTAAATTCAGTGAACCTGGGGTCAAGAGGTTCAATTAAAATAATAATAAAAAAAAATAAAGGGAAATGTCTCTATATTTGTCCAAAAATCCACATTTCAACCCACTATCACCCAGACAGATTAACTCGCGTCGCCTTTTTTTTTTTTTTTTTTTTTTTGTGATTGTACCACATAAGGTTACTAGAACTGTACAACGTAGAGGAGAAAGAAAATAACCACAGAAGAGGAAATGGACATGCAAGATAGCAGTAGGTGTGTTTGTTATGTCATCAAACTGGTTAACCTACATTTTATTGTTTTTACACTTTATAAATCAATTATTTTTTATAGTTATATGACAGTTAATAATGTTAAAATGTTAGATAAAAGATTGCCTGAAATTTTTTTCATGGTGACAGTTTTACACTGCAACAAATTAATTCATTTTTCATTATTTCCTAAGGCAAATATAGAAAATAATGAACAAATCAGAGTTCGGACAGCATCCTTAGAGGTACCACTGAATTCTCAGCTTGCTGAGGCGAGTAAAAAGCTTTTAGATCAATGAACTACAGGAAGACACGGCATAGTGTGTGTGTCTGTGCGTGTTTGTATAGACACACACAGTATTTTCATCAGAGTGTGGACACACTGGACAGCATGTTACTGGAGTCCTATAAAGTGTTTTCTTGTGAGTGGCATTCCAGTGTGCATGTGTCATCACTTCTTCGTCTGCAATCAAATCTCTTGTGCAGAGAGATAACCTGACTTTGACTTGGGCAGACGATTCCTCTCATCACATTTAAAACGAGATGTGTGCGTATGCTCGCATATACAAAGACATGCACGGACGCATGCACAAACAGCATGCTAAAATAATGAAAGGTGGCCGGTAATGGAATTGCTGCATGCAAAAACAAAAGCTTGCAGTTGCCGAGCCGTGCATCTGATTTTGAAGCTGTTCAGGCTGTCAGCATTTTAGGATGAAGGATGAGGGTAAGTGGCAGACACAAATGTTAAAACACACAAACTCATCTGCATCTTTCATGTGAATTCAGAAACATCCGTGTGAACGTGTTTCATAGATACATTCACAAAGAAATTATTGCCAATGCATACACATTTACGCTTATCACTTAAGACTGCCCGTACTGTACATTCACTTAATGCTAACAGACTGTGCGCGAACACACGTATGCATACAAACTGTCATGTACAATAAGTCATCAGTTCAGAGATGCTTGAGACTTATGAGTGTTGGTGATTAGGTGGTCAAATGTCGATGAGAATATTATAAATGAATGTCAGGAACAATTATTTCTCATGCAACCTTGATATTCATTTAACAAGTGACACTGTGAGGTGAGTCAGGACACCCACACACCCACAAAGTTGCACACACACCTACACACAGCCAGCTGCATATGGGCAGGGTCATGTTGAGTTAGGCAGCTCATTTCCCAAAGTGCGTGTAGAGTGTGCTTTGTGCTAGAAGTCATTTACAGATTGAATAGCTTGATGTAATCTGGAGATGGTGAAGACAGCGCAGACCCTCATCTGACACAGACCACAGGGGCTAAGGCCAGTACGGTCTGTGTGTGTGTGTGTGTTTATGAGTATTTGAGCGAGAGAGCGCCAAATTATAATGTAGGAAGTGAGGTGTGTGAGCATCATGCTATTATATTCAAAAGAAGGCATTTGGAGAGTGCTTTCTAGCTGACAGCACAATTCTGTTCTTTCAACACACAAGCGGCAGTGCAATGACTTGAGTATTCAGGTCAAAGAGGAAATCTTGCAGATTTTCATGTTAAATGTTAAACAGATAAACAGCCCAAAAATACCTGTATAATGGCTACTTCCTCACTCTACCTGATTATACTATAGTTGCTTATATTATTCACTGCATATATTTGCATACTCTCAGACATATTTGTTGAACAATAGGACAAACGTTAAGCAGTGAAATTGTGATGTGCACTGCAGAAGAATCTAGAACAAGAGACCATTTATCGAATTAAGGGAAGTACTGTACTCCAAATCCTCTCTGTTGTCAAGGTCAATTGGTAACCAGGAAGCGGCCAGCCTGCCGGTCCAATTAGCATCAACCAGGAAGAACATTTTCCTTCTTGGATGTGTGACCCCTAAAGCTTTGCAGCTGGAGAGATGACAGGGTTGGTTCTGGAATAATGACAAGCATTAGCATTTTTTGGCTGTTAGCATTAGTGCAAGACTATGCGTGAAAGTGTGTGGATGCCGTGTGCATGCAGAGTTAGTGTCTGTGTGTTTTCTTGACAGGCCTTGATGTGGGATTAGCCAGAGCTGGAATTTAACGTTGGCCACTCCTTCAAAATGGCCGACAGGAAGGAAGCCGTCTTCGACAGGGTCACAGCCCCACCCATTTTGTGAAGGGGACCTTGAGTCGAATGTTTTTGCTTTCTCATTAAATCCCAAGAAGGAAAGACAGAGGAATGAGTGTGACATTGCTTTGACTTTTCAACACTGTCAATCTCGGAGAGACTGGATAGAGCCACAATTAAATTGCCCTATTTTGTGTGTTTTACAGTTAAAAACACAAAGACAGCTCATGAAGTTCAAATCAAACTGTAGATCACCTGTAGTGACTCTGGTCCCAATACTTTCACCCTCGGCGGTGTCACACCAGCAGGTCTGGAAGGTCTGGTGGTGATACCTACCCAAGGCCCTGCAAGTATGGATATACTTGAGTTGGACGGGGGAGCCATTACATTTTTAGGAATGGAAGGCCCTCAATTACAGTCTTACCTGTGGAACTTCCAGCCTGATTCTGGAGAACAAGTCTATAGTGGTAACTTGTCCAAGGACTAAGTGCTGATGAGGAGTCCAGAAAGGAAAGAGGAAGAGGGTCTGGAGGAAGATGGCCTACTGTGGAGATTTGCTCTGTTCCAGCAACTCTGCGTTCAATCAGCCACCTTTGCCAAGATTCAGAGGGGGGAAAAGATCTATACATTTTCTTATCTTAACATTCTCAATATCGAAAACTGGCAATACCCTTTTACAATTTAAGACAGCTCACTTTGTACAGACCTAAATGAATACTCTGTATATTCACGCAACTGACGTTCCACTTTAATCCTGCAGTGCGCTCTTCAATCTGTCACATACCGTTCAGAAAAAGTACATTTGCGGTCCGTCTGTGGACTCAGAATTCTAAATAACACTAACAACAAAGCAACATCCTTCCCCTATTATTTGTGTGTGAATTCAATCAGAGGAAAAAAGCTCAATATTAGGAAAATTTAATCATAACACTGGCCCAACTGTACATTGAACAATCATACGACCAGTCAGATGCTGCCAAACGCTCCTGGTTCCCCCCCTGCACAACTTACATTTTCGCAGCGTGTATCCCAGCTTTACAGTGGAACGTCTAGTGTATGATCATATCTCACCTCTCCAAAGGTCCGTTGGGACTCTGTGGTGCACCCCAGGACAGGAGAACCGAGGTGGGGGTGTCAGAATAAAGATGAGGTGCGGGGAGGCCTTCAGAAGGAGCAGGCAAGGTTCGAAAGTGTACAGTTTTGGACACTGAACAACCCACACTGGTGCAGACTTCCAGCTAGTCGATTGAGGAATGATACGTTTGTCAAGATGAACTACAGTACATGCACTACCATAGTGAAGGAGGACCAATATTACCTGAATGTTGTAGGAGTGGTATGGCACGAGATGAAGGAAAGTGTAGCTTGTGGTGCTCCCAGAAATCTTGACTGATGAAGGGGATGGACTAAATCCTGAACCAAAGTTTGGTGAATTGGTGGAGTGGAGGACATCTTGCTTGATTAAATGCTCAACATTCAGACTGCTTGAAGTGTATCCTTGATGTGACACTGCAGGTCTTTGGTTCAACCCTGCAATGGCAGTGGGTTCAATAGATTGTAATAGGTTTGGGCCAGTGCCTTGACTCGTATAAGTGGATTCTGGAGTGTGGATGCCCTTTGATAGGTGTCGTTCTGAAGCAGGCATGGTAACACCTGATGCTGGCTTCAGGTTTTGACTTGAGTAAATATTTTTAAGATCCGCTCTTGGGTTAGAACTGAAGCTTGAGTTGGGTTCCAAATTGGCACCAGGTTTGTTATATAAAGCAGCGAAAGAGCCAGATTGTAGATAGAGGCTGTAACTTTGTATCTTGCCATTTGGTTGAGGGGGTGGGACCCATATGACTGTAACATTTCGAGAATGAAGCCTTGCAACAGTCGGAGGGTCGAGTGGACCTGGACCTGTGGGGAAAATTGAAATAAAAATAAGGGTTCACATTTGGAAACGCGACAATAATGCTGTATATCACACTTTAGAAAAACTTCAAAGATGTTCTCACAATTCCAAGAAAAGCTGCTCTCATTTGAAGATGCAGAAGTATATACTTTATTTTATAAAATGAATAACTTATCACATATCTATTTTTGGAAATAAATGAAAAGCGTAAATTAATACTATACAGTATGTGACACTTCAAAGCAAAGGTCTCAAAACCTTTTCAGTGATTTTTAAAAACAGCCAAATCCCATCTTCACACCCAGTGAAATGATGTGTCACACCCCTGGTTGGGAAACCCTGGGACTAGGAAGAGTGCATGGAATTGGTTGAATTTTAACTGGAGGTTAAATTCTCAGTCATTTTGTCAAGTCTGCACACATTTAGACAGGTCAGGGAACCTGAGAGAATCACATCTGGGTTGTGCCTGTCAAAAAGCTGTTCATTGTATCTAAGTACAGAATTTAGAAGAACTCAAATTAAAATGATCCCCAGTTATGTGAAGACAGCATTCCAAGCCACAGGCAAATGCACTCGCTACACAGATATAATCTAAACACAGATAAAAGGTATGTATTAGACGTTTGCAATAAGATATACAGAGATATATACACAGATATAATCTAAACACAGATAAAAGATATGTATTTGACATTTGCAATAAATGAAGACAATATTTGTTTTAGTGTATCTGATCTACACTGCATCATACTGATACAGTACATAGAAGACTAAATCTCATGATTGTGCAGGTGTACCTAATGAAGTGTCAAATTATATGCTTGCATATGTCCATGCACCAACGAGACTTGCCAAAGGGATATGTCACTTCCACCAGAGGGACTACCCCCTTCTTCCACTGGCATTTACATTGCATTGTGCTGCCTCGTAATGGACACACATGCATAAATAAAATGTCTTCTTCTCTTTCCTACTGTAGACACTTCCTACTGTAACACACTCACATGCAACCAACTACAATGATGCAGGAAAGCAGTAATGGTGCTCTGTGAAGGGCAAGTGGATCAAGGTGACTGAGCGGATTGAGGGAGCGTGCTGCGCCGCTAAGTGCTACCGCTAACTGCTAACGGCTTTCCCAGATGCAGATGCGAGCGTGTGTGCGCACGCACGAGCATGGCCCAGGGAGTGTGACAGAAGATGAGTGGCACACACAAATTTGATGCAGTTCATCAGTATGTCCCAATTTTTGTTCACCTAAAATGAACTGTAATTACTTTTTTTCTTAGTTCTTAATCTTTCTTTCTAGTTCTTTCATCAAACTTTGTACCTGAAGGTAAAGGAGGAAACTTTGATGATGTTAAAGTTAACCGCTGCAGTGAAGTATAAAAACACTTCATCCAAATGTTAAAGCTATTAAATATTTTTGCAAAAAAAAATCCCATAATGTAGAATTGCTTACAGGAGTTAAGCATGTATGCAGACTTAAAAAATATTCTTAGTGTATCACAATAATGTATAAAATTACAATGGAATGTTTGAGGTCAAACAATTTGTTCCTGGAGGCCTTTGAAAAATGTTCCCATAGAAAATAATGGAAATGTTCCTTGGCAAATCTGTGAGTCATAAAAGCTTTACGGCTGTACAAGCAATGTTTCAAGTCACATCTTAACATTCTTTGATCATACAAGTATAAAAATAAGTTACCAACCAAGAAGTGCCTATGCGCATTGACACTGGAGTCTTATTGCTTTAATTGCAAGTCCCCTAACCTAACATGACTTCCTGTGTTTATTGATTAAGACCCAATATTAGCCTGCCCCTTCTATTGGACGACTTCATGGGCATTTGATTTACGAGATTCCACGGTATACGAGGTGTGTCAGAAAACATATTTCAAATCCAAACTTCATACTATAGGTTTTCCCTCTCGGTAGTAAACGGCCTGGGGTCTAATGCACTCTCCCAGCCTTCTCTACCACGCTTTCATGCACTCCTACAACTATTCTTATGGGATCCTCTGCAGGTCCGTCATCACAGCCATCTTGAAGTCATCCACGTCTTCAAAACAGGTCCCCTTGATTACCCACTTGTGCTTGAGAAAGAGGGGAGGGGCGGGGGGATCACATGGATCCAGGTCACATCACGTATGTCAAGTTGTCAATCATGGAAAAACTCAATCTAACTACTCATTATCCTTCTCTCTAGCTTTACATTCCTCCCACGCTCCTTCACAGTCTCTTTCTCTCTTTTTCCCTCTGCTCACCCTGCTAAATAAACAATGCAGCGCGTTGACCTTTTGGGTTAACAGGTTTTTATGCTAGCTCTACTCAGCACTCACACTGATTCAATTACCACCAAAGGTCCAGTGAACCCCACGAATAAGCAAGGCGCCCGTCTCGCTGTCTGTCTTGCCTGCGTGTTCCGGTGCCTTACCATCTCTGCGAGTTGGGGTGCTTGTTTTTCTATCTAACTGTGTGGATGATTAGCCATCCCTCAGTCTGGATGAGGAGCTGTAGTGGATCCCTCTGCTTGGGGAAGACTCACAATACGAAAATTAGGAAGAGATGTTCTTTTACTCTGACATCTCTTTTATATTTAAAGTATACATGCACATTTTTAACCAGGTAATAATCAATGTCAACTTTCGAGACAGTATTCTTATTACGTCTTTCAAATGCATAAGTCAGTCACCTTGATCAAGCTTCACCCACACACAAAGTAACCCTTGTCGTCACCACCCTCCCCATTCCCGCTCCTCAGCCCTCCCCTCAAGTGTTGAGTGTTATTTAAGCTTTACTGGCGCGTGTAAAATTCTGCAATTTGAAGGGCTGTTAAGTTTTTCAATTGAAATTTTCATTTAAGATGGAGGTGATGCTTTTTCCCTTTTTTTTATTTTACTGACACTTTACTGCCCTCTGGATAGGAGAAAAGTGGCGATGAGGGAATGCGTGGTAACCCCCCACTACACTTATTCTGAAGACTTCCTTCCTTGTCTTGTTTTCCCCTCTGTCCTCGTACCTTGACAACCCTGTGTCTTTCCTTCTTCCTCCCCCTCTCCGCACACCTCCACTCTTCAGTAAAACACAGTAGTAGAAGGCTAAAGCAGGAGCATGGGGGCCACTGAGCCCTAAATCACATTTATAAGGATTTGGTTAGCATAGTAATAACACAATCAAGCGACAAGAGGCTAGGAAAGGGGGAGGGAGCAAGGATGGCCTGAGAGGGTTTGCATGTACTGTGTGTGTGTGTGTACAGTATACACTGTATAGTTACTTTCCAGTCCTTTGTGCATATTTGGTGAAAATCATTTTGCGTACATTTAAATATGTAACAATATAGTGAGAATATAAAACATTTGGCCTTTGGCGTGTGCAGAAAATATTTTTCGGTACCGCGAGTGTGGGTGACGGGTCTTCTGAAGGTGAATGGAGCTGCTAAAAGTCAGAATGGAAGCTGAGCTTAAACGTTATCGGCACGCTTACCAAGCCGTGTCAAACCATGACAAGCAATAGTGTAAGAATTTACATTGCATTCCATATCTTCACTTCCTAATGTCGGTGCTGCTTGAAGAGACGCCAAGACGAGAGGCAAAGAGGAGCCAGTGAAAAGGCCCATGACGTTTTTCCAAGGTCACGAGCTTGATTTGTATCCCTCACATCAAGAGTATACCTAATGCACATTACGTATACTATATCTTTTGAGGAAGCATGACCAGCCAAGTAACTCAGAGTTGTCAGTCATTCAAATTTGTTTCAAAAGAACTTTGAGCCTCTGACATTTGGGAGGATTTATATAAATCCCGCTAACCTTCAGACCAATCTATGGGATATGAAAGGGGAACTAAACATTAGAAAATCATATATGGCATTAGAATCAAATCTGTGTTTTAGTCAGCATAAAATCATTTAAATTGGGCAAAAGCTGACTGCGTTCCTCTCTCTCAGACATTGTATTATCACTTTGGGTGGCAAAGCAAGACATCTGTGACTTGGGGGGTGCAGTTGCATGACACTGATGATAACTGCCTATTTATGTGTACTCTTCAAAATCTCCAAAACCATCACTTTTCAGGAAACCTTGCCCCAAAAATCTGCAGGTTTGATCCATTAACATTGTATCATGAAAGAGGACAAGCCATTTTCCACACTTTAGATTGGTCTATAATTCGTAAAAATATCAGACCAACGAGGGGACTAACCAATAGTAAATATTTGTGAAAGAAAAAAAACATTGACACAGGTTTCCACCCGGCAGTGAAGATATACGACGATATATTACCTCGCCTTATGAGAAATAGTCAGACACTTCTTAGATGAGCCAGCAGGATGTACCTGTAATTTGGGGGGTCACAGCATGCATCTCCTTGCATGCAAGTTTTTATTAAACTGTATCTCTCATGACGGCATGGTGGTGACTGGTTAGCGGCTCTGCCTCACAGTTCTGAGGACTCTGGTTCAAATCAGGCCTCGCCTGTGTGGAGCTTGCATGTTCTTCCCATGCCTGTGTGGGTTTTCTCTGGGTACTCCGGTTTCCTCCCACATTCCAAAAACATGCACGCTAGGTTCATCGTAAATTGCCCATAGGTGTGAATGTGAATGTAAAGGGTTGTTTGTTTATATGTCCCATGCAATTGGCTGGCAACCAGTTCAGGGTTTACCCTGCCCAGAGGCAGCTGAGATAGATGCAAGCACACCCGCGACCCTAGTGAGGATAAGCGGTACGGAAAATGGATGGATGATCTCTCATTATTCTCAAAGTGTTTGTCCTCGTCTCCTAAACGGTTATCCTTTTTCCCTTGACAGAAAAAAAAAAACATAATACGTATGTACTGCATATAGATTTTCATGCATGATTTTCAGCATATAATGCATTTGTGTTTTTTTCTCTTTGACATAAAAAATAACGGCATAAGGAAGGGAATTTGCTCACATTCCTCGATACAATTAAATAACATGAATTCTTTGTGTTGTGTCAGTATCTCTCACCTCGTATGTGATGTTCCTTTCCTAGTCCACTCTATGCTTTGAGTTCCATTTGGTGAAAAAGAGCTTTTTTTCAATGTTCACTATCCTACGCCCACACAAGTGCTGTACGCACACACTGTCAAAAACTGCTAGGCTAAGAACATTTTGTCAAAACGGAGCTTTTAATCATGGTCTCTTGAACATGCTATAACACAAACACATGCACAAATAGGCCCGCTTGACAGACACAGACTCTCTTAGATCACTTAGCTGGTATGAACATGCGAGTAGACAGAGGAAAGGGAGCTGTCCGACACGGCCAGAGTTTATGTTCACAGGAGTCGTCTGTCTGTTCTGCAGCGGCAGGAATTCATAGGGACCAAATTACATTAAAAAGATGGATATAAAACTTTAATGGAATGATAAAAAGCAGAGGAGGAAACGTGGGTCTCTCCATTTCTCTGTTCTGTCATTAGGCTCCTTTTTTCTTCCCTCCCCATTTTTTTCCCTCCCATTTTTCCTTTCCATTTCTTGTCCTATACCTTTCCTTTTTTCCTGTATTTCCCACTCCAATCTTTTCTTTATTTCTTATCTTCTTCAATTCTGGCCATCCCCACTTGTAAATAGTTAAAGAGAGAGTTGAAACTCACTCTGCTGAAATGCAAAGAAGACCGACAGAGCAGAAAGGAGATGAAGAGGTGAGGAACATGGAGAGTGAAAAAAAAGGAAACCTGTATTACATAGTTTATTTGAATACTTAGGAATTCAACCTATGGTCTGCAATACTTTACAGTGAAGTATACAGTATATTATAACAAATGGGCGCAGGCAGAGTCCCAGCTCACAATCAAGTTACACCGGATTGGGTGATGTTTTTTTTTGTTTTATTTATTTATTATTTGCCATAATTAGCTCTACTTATAATTTTTGTATGCAAGTATATATAGAGGCGGCACGGTGGCCGACTGGTTACTGGTTACGGTGCCTGCGTGGGTTTTCTCCGGGCCCTCCGGTTTCCTCCCACATCCCCAAAACATGCATTAATTGGAGACTCTAAATTGCCCGTAGGTGTGACTGTGACTGCGAATGGTTGTTTGTTTGTATGTGCCCTGCAATTGGCTGGCAACCAGTTCAGGGTGTACCCCGCCTCCTGCCCGATGCTGGGATAGGCTCCAGCACGCCCGCGACCCGAGTGAGGAGAAGCGGCTCAGAAAATGGATGGAAGTATAAAAAGAGCCAATATTTGAATGGACAAATAACTGCATTTAAAAATTAATGGTCTATAAGGGTTAAGTCTGGAGATCGTCTTGGTTGAAAACATTTGGTGATGTCAATGGGTCACAGTTTCAAGTATTTCCGCTAAATATTAAGCCTTCACTTTAATCTTAATTAAGGCATCTGTTCTAATAATTTTTCTCACCTACAATGGGGTATTTTGTTTTTGTTCATTTTGTTACAAATACTATCTAATCTTTTAATATGTGTAGCAGATCCAGGTGAAAAAACGGAACTCTAATCTCGTCTCATATTCATCTTTTGATGTCAAACTCATTTTTTCCCCAAAATGTTTCTCTGAAGAAAAAAATAAATAAATGTTGCATTTCAGTTTCTCATTGCTAAAACATGGGGATTAGAGTTTTGTCTGATAGTGGGGAACCACAACATTTTAACGATCACCAGTGATGTCTGCTACATCCCCAAGAGACATAGTGTAAGTATTGTACATTTCAACGTCATTATTAAGGCGAGAGTTACACAAATGGAGCTCTCTTTGCATGTGTGTTGCAAATGTAATTCTGCCTAGCAAATCGAGGGAATCAGGGTCGTAATTTAATACATCCTTAATGTCTGCGGATGTGTGTGTGTGAGCCTGAAAGCATCGGCGTGTTAAAGTGCATTTGTGTTCATGTCAGCGTGCATCTATATATCAACAACGCTAGGATGTGTACAAACACACTTCTTGTGGTGTGTACATGCGCACAGATCAAACGTATGCAAATCTCAGCTGCTTAATGATTATGTATGCCACAATAATGTGCTGCTAATTAATATATAACTTTTCACTGAAGAGGCTGCACCAGTAGCTAATATGATTCTATTACCACAATTAGCCCACAATGACACTGGCTAGGTCACTCAAACTCACATACACAAACACACACACGCACACCACCACACTATACAGTATGCAGGTCTTGCTCTCTCACACTATCAGGGTGTTTCAGCTTGCTCAAGTCACTAATAACTTCCTTATCTTTGGGTTTTCTCTATTAGGAGTTAAACCAAATCCACAATGAAAAGTATCACATACTTTTTATGAAGAAGATGATGATAGCTTTTTGATAATAGGCAGCTAAGAAAGAGAGAATATTGTAATTGCAGTTCTCTCAGAATTATGTAAAACACTGTTGCCAAGTCAAAATGCCCAAAAAATAAGTGTTTGCCGTTAGCCACCATAACAATCCCCAGGTAACACATTCATATAGTATGCCTCCTAAGGGGTGTGAGCAATATAAGGCATCATGGCAATATGATTTAATCTTAGTAAGTAGAATGATCCTCCAGTCTTTCAGCCCATTGGGTGAAAATTCCAATATTTCAGAACCATTTAATGTTTTGACTGATAAAATAGCTCACCTGAATGACTAATTGGATCTCATTTAGAAATACTACAGTGGTACCTCAACTTACAAGTGCTCCAACTTATGAGTTTTTCGAGACAAGGCTTCGCCCAGACGTTTTTTTGCCTTGGCTTGCAAGTAATGACTCGGGTTATGAGTGCGGTTCAGACCATCCGTCGCTCCAGTGTAATAAAGAAAAAAAAAATGAAGCAATTAAGATGAAACCTCTTAGTGGAACCTCAGTTAACACATTCACTGCCATTGACGGCTTTAGAAGTCAAATATCCATGTTAATTGGGAAGGCTGGCAGTGAATGAGTTTAACAAATTAGTTGACAACCTTATTTTCTGGCCAAATATTGCTTAGGTTCTTGAACTATGCTTCTTGAAATGCATGCAACTTAATTCTCTGTGCGCGTCACATTTCAGTTTTTAATTTTTTTTTTTTACTAAAAATTAGCCCTTACTAGCGGCACGGTGGACAACTGGTTAGAGCGTCTGCCTCACAGTTCTGAGGACCGGGGTTCAATCCCCGGCCCCGCCTGTGTGAAGTTTGCATGTTCTCCCCGTGCCTGTGTGGGTTTTGTCCGGGCACTCCGGTTTCCTCCCACATCCCAAAAACATGCATGGTAGGTTAATTGACAACTCTAAATTGCCCGTAGGTGTGAATGTGAGTGCAAATGGTTATTTGTTTATGTGTGACCTGCGATTGGCTGGCAACCAGTTCAGGGTGTACCCCGCCTCCTGCCCGAAGATAGCTGGGATAGGCTCCAGCACGCCCGGGACCCTTGTGAGGATAAGCGGCTTGGAAAATGGATGGATGGATAGCCCTTAGTATGTCTCCCAAGAAAATGAAAAGTGCCAGTGATTGTATTGTAAGAAGCTGAAGATCTTGGAACGTAAACTCCGCTTAAACAAAGACAGACAGCCCTTCTGTTGTAGCAAGAGAGTGAAGTGAGTAACAAGTGAGCTGAAGTTTGCAGATGACACCACTGTCATCGGCCTCATCAAGGACGGTGACGAGTCAGCATATCGACAGAAAGTGGAGCGGCTGGAGCTGTGGTGCGGCCGACACAACCTGGAGCTGAACACGCTCAAGACTGCAGAGATGATCGTGGACTTCAGGAGGCATCCTTCACCACAGCTGCCCCTCACGCTGTCCAGCTGCCCTCTCTGGTCTAAATGACTACAGGCCTATCGCCTTGACATCTGTGGTCGTGAAGTCCTTTGAACGTCTCGTGCTGGACCACCTCAAGAGCGTCACAGGTCCCCTACTGGACCCCCTGCAGTTTGCCTACCGAGCGAACAGGTTTGCGAATGATGCAGTCAACATGGGACTGCACTTCATTCTAGAACACAGTGCAGTGACCTACGCGAGGATCCTGTTCATGGACTTCAGCTCAGCGTGCAACACCATCATCCCTGAATTCCTTTCCAACAAACTTCTCCAGCTCAGCGTCTCACCTGCCATCTGTGAGGCTGGGGGAGGCCACCTCATCCACACGCAGCATCAGCACTGGAGCGCCCCAAGGTTTCGTCCTCTCTCCGCTGCTCTTCTCTCTCTACACAAACGACTGCACCTCAACGCACCCGGCTGTCAAACTCCTGAAGTTTGGAGATGACACCACTGTCATCGGCCTCATCAAGGACGGTGATGAGTCTGCATATTGACAGAAAGTGGAGTGGCTGGAGCTGTGGTGCGGCGGACACAACCTGGAGCTGAACAGGCTCAAGACTGTAGAGATGATCGTGGACTTCAGGAGGCATCCTTCGCCACAGCTGCCCCTCACTTTGTCCAGCTGCCTTGTGTCAACTGTCGAGACCTTCAAGTTCCTGAGAATTACAGTCTCTCAGGACCTGAAGTGGGCGATCAACATCAACTCAGTCCTCAAAAAGGCCCAGCAGAGGATGTACTTCCTGCGGCTTCTGAGAAAGCATGGCCTGCCACAGGAGCTGCTGAGGCAGTTCTACACAGCGGTCATCGAATCAGTCCTGTGTTCTTCCATCACAGTCTGGTTTGGTGCTGCTACAAAAAAGGACAAACTCTGACTCCAACGGACCATCAAAACTGCTGAAAGGATTGTCGGTACCCCCCTACCCACCCTTGAGGACGTGCAAAATCCTCTCAGACCCTCCACATCTCGGTCACTAGCTCTTCCAGCTCCTTCCCTCAGGTAGGCGCTACCGATCAATGCAAACTAGAACTAGTCGACATTCCAAAAGCTTCTTCCCTCTTGCAATCAACCTCTTAAACACCTAACCTACAATTACATTACAACATGCTGGCGATTTTTTGACTTGAGTTCGTTGTCACATTTCTGTGGGGCCAATTATGTATTACTCGTGCACTCACTGTAGTAGTCTCGCCACGCTGCACTATTTGCACATCTGTTGTTGACCAATACTGGCCACTCATGTCAGAGTAGCATCTGCTCCATTTGCACACTGATTGAGGAGTATCTGCAACATTTGCACAATCAACATTGTCCCAGATTATCGCACTACTCGTCACTTTAAACTGCATACACTCCTTGAAGTCTCAGCGCCCTTTGCACAATGGTCATTGCACCGGACTATTGCAATGTTGGTCATTCGAGCTGCTCTGGGGGCTAGAGGACTCTGCATCCTTTGCACAATTGTCAAAAAAAAATTTTTTTACCGTCATTACCAGACAACTAGCAACCCTTTATTGCTCAGTGACTGTTTTTTTTTTTTTTGTCAATGTCTTTATGTCTCAATAGTGTTCTCTGTCAATTGACTGTCTGTTGTCGTACTAGAGCGGCTCCAACTACCGGAGACAAATTCCTTGTGTGTTTTTTTGGACATACTTGGCAAATAATGACGATTCTGATTCTGATTTTGATTTTCATATCTGTTGTTTACCAATACTGGCCACTCATGCCAGAATAGCATCTGCTCCATTTGCACACTGACTGAGGAGTATCTGCAACATTTGCACAGTCAACATTGTCCCTGATTATCGTACTACTCGCTTGAAGTCTCGGCGCCCTTTGCACAATGGTCATTGCACCGGACTATTGCAATATTAGTCATTCAAACTGCTCTAAGTGCTCTGCATCTTTTTGCACAATTGTCAAAAAAAATAAAATAATGTACCGGCATGACCAGATAACTAGCAACCCTTTATTGGTCATTGCTTTATTGCTTGACTGTTTTTCTCAATGTCTTTATGTCTCAAAAAGTGTTCTCTGTCAATTGACTGTCTGTTGTCGTACTAGAGCGGCTCCAATTACCGGAGACAAATTCCTTGTGTTTTTTGGACATATTTGGCAAATCAAGATGATTCTGAAGGAGAAAGACGGCACTCACTCGGCCACACCCCTTAAAGGCAAAACACACAAATGTGTGTGCGTGTGTGTGCGAGAGAGAGAGAGAGAGAGAGAGAGAGAGAGAGAGAGAGAGAGAGAGAGAGAGAGAGAGAGAGACTTGGCTTAATTACACTTCATAAAACCAATTCATTTATCTTTTCATTTTTTCTCATTTTTTTTTTTTTTTCTCATTTTTTTGTGCTATTTTTCTCCAATGAAATGTAACAAAAAAAATGGTGGCGTTTTTCAGTGGTACAAACGAATAACTGGCATTTCAATTCATTCCAATTGGGAGAGTGGATTTGAGAATAATTTGAGTTAAGAGCTTGGTCACAGAACGAATTCAACTCATAAGTCAAGGAACCACCGTATTTGCTTTTACACAGATGTTATCTACCATGTCTCATTACATTACATTATGCGCTTGACTCTCTCAGCGACATAATACAACTGCAGGTTGTGTGTTTCTTCATAACGCACGACCAAAAATTAGGTGATTTCTTTATTGTTTCCATTTAATGTATGATTTTTAACATTGTTAATGGTCGCTACACTGGACTTTATGTTAAAATATGCATACTTACTGTCCTCTGCTGTGCGGAGGGCTTCCCAGGCGCCTGTCGTCTGTCCATATGTGTGTGAGACTACCAGTCGGAATAGATACTGGGTGTATGGAGAGAGACCCGGCACGTAAAAGGAGAAAGCATCCGTCACATTTTCCAGGAGCCTGAACATGAATAGGCACCAACAAACACCATAAATAGCACACATTATAATTGGGCTGTCGTAAAAACCTAGTTAAAAAAACAACTATAAAAAGATCTCAGCTCTCTCAAGCACCTCAAATCATATATAACTGCAAACAAATACAGTAGACCACCACTATTTAGGGGAATAGGTACCAGGCCGGACCGCAAATAGCGACGAGCCGCAGATAATTGACCCCCATTATAATTGCATTGACATTTTTTGTGTCTTTCTTTATTATTATTTTTTTCTACTCAATAGCATTCTTTAATAAGCGTGAATAAACCACCAAACCAAAGATGGTTTAACCATCTTTGGTTTGGTGGTTTAATGGTTTAACCATCCTTGGTTTGGTGGTTTATTAAACCACCAAACCAAAGATGGGGTTGGGGTTGGTCCCCCCGATAAAAAAAGAAAAAAAATATTGAATTGAAAATTTAAAAAAATAAATAGATACAGCAAAATCCGCAGGTGTCAAACTGCGAGTATGCGGTGGTCCACTGTATGGCTATAATAATGCCTGAAAGTTGAATAACTATTGGTTAATACTTGCGGTGGCTAAAGGGAACCAAAACACGTAGAGATTTGATACTTGACTTCAGCTACCTCTGTTAATTTGTGCTAAATATCACTCCGTCAAGAGAGTATCTTGCTTTGAATTGATTCATTTATCTGGTCAGCTACTGCAATATGTAAAGCTTTGAAATGTACTTACCAAGTAAATTATACAAAATTAGATTTAACTTACTGTTCATACCATTGTGGAAAGGCTATCCACAGAGCCTCTAATTAAATCAACATTAACGTGAGTGTGTTCATGTGAAAAAACTGAAAGGTGATAATCAAATTTTTATTTTAATCCATGAACATTTGTTAGCAGTGCACTACTCCTTCAATCAACAATTCAGTTGTAAGTGAGGTATCTCCCTCCATTAATTGCATGGACTCTTCTCACTGCTCCCACATGGTACCGGGTTGAGTATCATGTACATGATGAGGGAAACTAGAGTAACGTAAGAGACTATTGTCATGAATGAGGGACCATTGGGCATTTAGCATTAGAACCACAGAAGGGATGAATGAATGAATAAATCAGGGAACAATGAGATCTCTAAAGCAGAAGAAGAGGAGGGCATGCTGTCTGTTTGTCTGATATATAATACATGTACCTAGTCATTTATTTATTACCACAGAATGAAAGCCTCCTCCTCTTGGATTAAATTGCAATTTGTTGTCAGGAAGCATGTAATGAATACATATTGGATGCACAGCCCCTCTCTTTTTATTCTATCATGTGTTCTGTACCTATCTGTCGCCTTTTGCTCCTCTTTGATTTTCCTTTTTTCGGTGGGATTTTGTCTCAACCTCATCCCTCCAGCTCATTCCCCTTGCCTGTCCTGATGGTCTGTCATTTTGATGTGACATATTCTGCTGTATTGTATAATGTATCCATGCATATGTACTGTACACGTGGATGCGTATTTGTCTTCCCCCTTTGAAAGTATTGGAGTGTCGGTTTCTGATATGAGGTGTGTTATGAGTGTATTTTAGATCACTTATACTTTACATGCTTTTGTCACAATTGTGCACATCATCTTTGCTACACCTTGCCTTATCATGGGTGTCTGGGGTGATGTCCTCATTTGTAGACTGTAGTGAAGAGGGCCCGGGGCATTCGAGTGTGTTGGTTCGGACCAAGACACATTTAGACTGGTGCTTGTTGCGCAAGTGAGTCTCAAGGTGGACAATCCGTCTGGAGCTACAGAGAGAAAAATGGTAATGGGTCGAAGAGGGGAGAAATGAACAGCATGTAAAGACAGAAACAGGAAGATGCAGGAAGTGAGAGTAGGTGACACAACAGGAGGCAAAGTCTTAAGACTGTGGGATCAGATTTTGTATGTCCCTGGCATAGCGATCACTGAGTCATTCGAACTTGGCATGCTCGCTTAAGATGCTAGTTCCCCTCCTGAGCACTGACAATGAGGTCCCCTTGAGCAAGGCACTGAACCTCAAACTGCACAGGGGCATGTCACCATTGAACATTCCTTTTAGGCTACAATTGCTCCATTAGTATGTGTGATATTTCTTGCACTGACACTTAAAAGACATTGGCCGACGGCCGCTTAAATACACAACTTCATAATTACCTACTTACCCCCTTACTCATTAATCCCTTTCAAACTGGCCATCTAAGCGGGTTTTTGGGTGACTTTCTGCCCTGCCTGCGGTCCTGTGTGTCCTATATGGAATGGTAAGTTGAAGTCAACCTGCAAATTTTTTAGCTTCCAATGTGGGATCAGTGGTGGAATGTCTCCTGTTTGTAAGGGGATAGTGGGAAGAGTAGGACGTTTAACACCAGAGATTTCACTGCCCACACCCCTTTCTGTTGAGAGCAATTGGTGTAGCAACTCTCCCAGATGTTGCCCCAGATGTCATCACTCATTTAACCATCTGAATATTTGAAGCTGCAACAGTTATCTGAACGCTCACTAAGGAAAGGGCAATGTCCCACTTCTGTATTTTATATCTGGTTATGTAGTTTTTGTATTAACACCCTTCAACACTGCACTTAGCACAGCGCAGTGCGCCATCGACCAACCCATTCATTGTGTATGCGCTGCCGTGACGCAACGGTGGGCACCTGACGCCATGGCACAGCACGCTGTGACATCTTTGCGCATCCAATAGGACAAATGGTGGTGGAATGATTTTAGAGTTTCAAAAGATTTTGATGGACTTTTACAGTGAAAGAAGCATGGAGGGAAAAATTGAGAAATCATTAATTAATGTGGTGTGTCCCAAGATCAGGGACACAAAAGAGATGGTGATCCTTGACGTGGTCAAAAAGAAACTGCTCCCTGTTCAGCCTGGAGTACACCTCGAGCAGTCTTCACGGAGCTGCAGCTCACGTCCAATCCTAAACTGCTCTAGAACAGAATGAAGCTTCGGCCTACTTTCCGTCCAAACCAGTGTATGGTTCCTTTGCAACCAGTGGCAAATACACTACGGGCAAGCTTGCACTGTGCTCCTGACATCCCGGCACCATTCTACACCCTACCCTGCGGTGGGCGCCGCGAAAACCAAGTGCAGTGTGTAACCACCTGCTCGAGAACAGCAATATATTGTAAACAAGACAGAGAATATGTGGATGATATTTATGGTTATAAGACAAAATCACGAAGAAGATTAATTGCCAGAGTGCAGCACAAGCTTGCTTTTTATTTTACAAACACACTCAGGTACACCCTAAGAAGCTCACCTCTTGAGTAGTGACCCTCTTTTACTGCTGAGTGTGATGCAACAGTGTTTGTACTTTAAAATGCTCTTGAGTCAGGACGATGACCATACTCTTGGTGGATATGTAGGGGATGTGAGGAAAAAAGCGATGGAAATATGTTAAGGATGACAAAAGTAGAAGAAAATGAGGGTGCCGGTTGTTTTGACTGTGTAAAATAAGAGACACTCTTTGGATGCTGAGAAGTGACCCTTCAATCAAACAAACTGATCTGACGCTACAACAGCCACACTGATTGCACAAGTCATCTTAGCACAAGGATGGCTATTAGACACACATACACACTGGTGAGCCTTTGTCTCTCTCATGCTGCGTTAGCAGGTACAATATCAGAGGTGTCACTAATCGTTTTAAACTATGCACTTTTATGTTCACTTCTCTGGGCCTGCTCTCCTCCTCCTCTCCTCTTGCGTCTCCTACTCGGCTAGCTCGCCTCTGTTCTTTCATGGAACAAGGACGCATCAAGACAGTTTGCCTTAAAGACGTCTAAAGAGATGCCAGAGGCGCAGAGGTAGAAAGCTGGTTGGAAAGAGAGGAAACGTCTGCTATTTAAAATTTATACTTTCTCATGTCTTTGTTTTGAACTTGAACAGTGGAACTTTTTCTGTGTGTGTCTTTTGTTTGAGAAATGGGCACGGTGTATGGGTATTCAACTCTTTGGTTAACATGAACTAAAGCGTTCCGTGTGTTTGTGCCGTATGCAGTAAGTTTGAGTGATAGTTTGGACTATGGAGGTATGCAGTCTACAATCTGCAATATGCACGCACAACACATTCCACAAACAAGGCAGACCTGCTGCACTGAAAATCCTCTGCTTTGAAAGAAGTTACGGCAAACTATGTTCAAAATCATCACTAATTTATTTACTTTTAATTGACTTTTTCCTGGATAATAAAAATGTTGTATCCGTTTTTGACCTATTAAAATGCATACTTGTACAGACTCCCGTAAAATGTGATCGGATTAGAGGACAACCAAAGTCAGACAGTTGTTGAAGGAGATTTGTACATTTGTGGTACCTGCTGGAGATGTTGTAACATTAAGCGACAGGCTCTCGACACAGCCCTGTGTGTTGCAACCTTCGACCCAGAAGCTGTAGTTGGTGTACGGCTGCAGGTCCGTCAAAGTCAACCACCTACTGGCTGCTGTGCCTCCGTCCAGCACCACATCGCCATCTGACAGACGACAGAGAAGTGCCATAAATCTGACTGAGGATGTTTCATACATTGAGTGACATTTTTGTCGTGGCACATTTATTTATTAACATCAGCGTGATGGCGGGAATCTGATTAATAAAACATGCACACGTGGAATGGGGAAATGGAGGCGGGAGAGAAAGTTGGACAGGAATACTAACTGGGAATGATCAAAAGAGAGGTTTCCATATTGAGGTTATGCAAGGATAGTCAAAGAAAAGGGATCTGAAAATCCCACAATGCAAGCCTATCCAATATATTTAGATGGACAGACGCACACAAACACATATCAGGGTTGTGTGAACTGATGAAGGCACTGTGTATCAAAGCAACACTGGCTTATGGGGAACTAGAGCGAGACACCATCTCTCTTTCTTGTGCACCTCTTCTATCCCTCCCTCCACTCGTTTTAATGTCTGCTCCTGTGTGAGGAGCAGATCAAACACTGACGAGAGTGTGTGCATGTGTGTGAGCGCGTGACTTGATTAATCTGTGCAAGTTAAAGGACCACTATGCGACTTTGTGCTCAGTCGGTCTATTCTCATTTTGTTCAATTTTCTTCTTCCCCCCTTTCTGTCGACTTTTCTTGTTTGTGTTGGCTGTATTTCACTGTTGTGTTGTTTGCCATGTGTTGTCTAGTTCTGGCTTGCAATCTTTTCCAATACAAAATCTATGGAAGCACAATTCTCTCATCCTGTTGTATTACAGCAACTTGACTTTGTTCTACATTCAATCTTCATACTTTTGTTTTTTGCTTTGGTCTTCTGAGTCCTACCAAAGGCACACGTGAAATCATTTCTCCAGTTTTTCTCTACCACCGCAACAATTTGAGTCTTCTTCTTATCAGGCACCCCTTTTTTGCCCGACTTTCACACAAAGTTACTAAGTTGGTATACAGTGTATTTGCAGACATTATGTTTTACTCATCTGCTATGAACTTATTTTAAAAGGTTTCAAACCAGAATTTATAAGCATATGAGTTGCGGTAGCCGGAAAAGCTGCACATGCCGAAACACTGAAGTTTAACAGAAAAAGTTTTATAAAAAAAAATAATTACATGAAGTGTGGAACATCGGGGCGGCACGGTGGAAGACTGGTTAGAGCGTGCAAAAGCTTCAATCCCCAGCCCCGCCTGTGTGGAGTTTGCATGTTCTCCCCGTGCCTGCGTGGGTTTTCTCCGGGCACTCCGGTTTCCTCCCTCATCCCAAAAAAACATGCATGCTAGGTTAATTGAAGACTTTAAATTGCCCGTAGGTGTGAATGTGGGCGCGAATGGTTGTTTGTTTGTATGTGCCCTGCGATTGGCTGGCAACCAGTTCAGGGTGTACCCCGCCTCCTGCCCGATGATGGCTGGGATATGCTCCAGCACGCCCGCGACCCAAGTGAGGAGAAGCGGCTCAGAAAATGGATAGATGGATGGATGGATGGATGGATGTGCAACATCGGTCCAACACATTCCATTGTGGGATGCTGGTCAACATCAGTTTTTATGGTTTTGTTTTATTTATTAATTTCTTTATTTACTTCCACAGGAAATAATATAAATAATCCGGTCAACAGGCAACGTTTCACCATCATGAAACTTCAAATGTCATACCGTTGTACAAGAAGTTAACCCCTGTTAAATAAAACTAACCTAGGCTAACCTCAAATTAAACTACTCACGCATTTGACCATTTGTGTCATACAATTGCAAAAAGTTAACACCTGTATATTTAAAACGGAATTGTCAACTAACCTTAACAGTGATGACAAATGAGACGTCTAACGATGCAACAAATGTTTATATACAGTATATGCTTATAGTGGCTTTAGCTGCATTGTGCTAATCAGCATAGATGGACATTTATACCACTTTCAATGCTTGACTATGTTGAAATAAATACCATTTCTTCAAGTTCTTTGATCACCATTACACTTTCTCTTTCCCATGATTCTTTCATTCTGTGGCGGCATCACAAAAAACTCCACGATGTCTCTGGATATGCTGATGTTACACAAGACAGTTTGACCACAAAGTTTTTGTGCAAATTTAGAAGCATATTTTTCCTCAGAAGTGTCAAAATTTTGAAATTCAACTGTATTAATGTTGACAAAGGTAAGTATACAAACATGTATGTAGTATATATTATTAGCATGCAGATATCGCGACTCAGTGTATTGTTAAAGGTAAGTAGTAAAAGAAAAAAGTAATATCTTTTAAATGTATTGTGTGTGTATTACCTGCACTTTTACAGTAGAGTGTGTATCTCATGAAGCCATTGGGTCTTGGTGGAGCAGTCCAGCGGGCTCGTAATGAACGAGAGCTCTGGTTGGTCAATTCTAGCAGTATGGGGCCTTCTGGGGCCCTCGCTAATGTGCGTACTTCCACCTAATTTAAAGAACACAAGCAAACAACCATACAAAAGTGCATCCTAAAGGTCAGTGCAGTTTGTGTGTTTGATTGCGAGCAGGCTTTATAAAACAAAAATAAATAAATAAACTATTTACAGTATCTAATTTCCACCAAATGTTGCAAAAGGTCTGGATGTAGATGTAAGTCCAGGAATCTTTCTCACCTTTGTGAACACTGTCATTCTCCTCACTTAATTTCAGTGAATGCAGGCAAAAATCATAATTAGAAAATGGTGCGTATCTAAGAAGGAAAGATGTGTTTGCTGTACTCATTCTTCAATCTATTTTTCTTTCCTCTATTTTTGCCATCCACATGATGCTTTATTTTTTCCCTTTTATCATGTTGCTCACCCTCTTTCACTTCTCGTTCACCTGCGTCACCTATTTTTGGCGCATTCTACTAAATATGGAGTCCGTATTGGGAAAATGCCTCAAAATACGGCCTGTCGTCAGAGGCGTCGTTGAGCAAGGGGTGACATTTCATAGCAAATGTCACTGTCGTCACGCCAACCCTCGTTATTGAGCTGAGAGAATTGATCACCTTTATGACACCCTGCAGCACGCACATGCACACACATTTTACAATGCTTGCAATAAGGACACCTATATTGTTGCTTTACTGTGTTTAGTGGTTAAGGGAATAATCCACACACCACATCTTGCATCTATAATGAGATACAACAATGAGCTCAAGAGCTGTACAAAAATATATACCTTTACAAAGATAATACAAGTAATACTCAGTTTTTATTATTACACAGAGAGGTATTGATAGAAATATTGGAACCATCTCTCAGTAGTAATGGGATAAAGGTTGAATTAAATTATGACTTGCTGTCACCAACCATCTTTTTGTTGACCATATGAATTACCACATACATTGCATGTGTGGATTTAAGTCAGTAACATCTCACTCACCATTGGTCCCTTCCCACAGCCACGCGTTGTGCAGGCCTGAAGCCTGAATATGTGTCTGCTCCATGGAGAAAGCTCCTTCACCACTACGAAGTTCTGGGAGGAACTGGAGTTTGATATAAGAACACCATCCATCCAAAGGCCATAGCTCGTTATGATGCCTGTGGGGGAAAAAAAAAAAAAGATAAAATTTTTATTTCAGAAAATAAAGAAACACAAAATCTCACCAAGAGTTACAAGCAGACTGGTATTTGTGTTTGGACCAAAGCATTGGGTCACCACTTTATTACATCTACAGGAAGTCAAAAGGGAAGAAAATATGGAATTTCCTCTACATTCCACTCTTCTGGAAAGACGTCTCATAAGCATGTCTGTAGTATTTCTTTACCCATTTATCGAGAAGAACATTTGTTTTGATGTTTGATGCTGATGCTGGACATGAGATTTTTTTTTTTTAATTGATGTAGTTTGTGTTAGATGTTATTGCCCTTGTAAGCCCCCCCCCGTCTCTGAGACAAATCTCTCCCTGGAGGAGACCAATAAAGTAACCTGAAAATCTCTGTTCTAGTTCATTCCTAAGGTGTTGGGTTTGCACCCTGCCTTTGTGAAAGTTTTCCCACAAAATTTTAAGTATAGATTTGTCCAAATGTCTTAAAGGTAGAGTTAAAAAAAAAAAAAAAGTCATGTATGTTAAAACTGTCTATATGACACTTGTTTCCAAGACTTTGAAAAAACAAAACTGACAGATACATTACAAGTACTCACAAAAAGTTTTTAATATTTAACTTTTGGGTGCAGTTTCAGAATAAACATATAATGGACTATAAACTTTACAGGTGAACTTTTAATTTGACCTTCTCTGAACTCCTGAAAGCATGTGTCCTACTTGCTGTTCTCTATCAAGGAACTGAGCATCAAAATTCACAACTGGTGTTTGATGCATGAATCGACTAATACATTTCAGAGAATGTCCATGAGTATGTCTTTCTGTGACTCTTCCAGTCTCTCTGTCTCTCACTTGCAACCTGTTGATGACACATTTTAAGCTCAGTGGCCACTTCCTTCTGAGAGATTCCCGTTTGAAACCTGACAGTGGTGATGTACTCTTGATCCATTGTAAGGTGTAATCTTGAACAAATGTTAAAATATAATATATGATGGATCAAACACCTGTTGTGAATTTAGACATTTAGTTTTTTACAGAACAAGAAGCTGTGCAAAACGTAGTGAAACATTGAACAGCTGGGTATGTGTATTCCAAAGTTTAGAGGTCAAATTATGTTCACCTGTAAAGGTTAGTGCCTTTTAGGTTCATCCTAAGATTTCCTTTGGATTTCTGTCATTGGCTGGTGACCAGTCCAGGGTCTACACATCCTCTTGCCTAAAGACAGCTGGGATAGGCGCAAGGATGCTAATGAGGATAAGCACGATAGAGAATAGATGAATGGATTTAAATACAGGTATATCGCATGAAATATTTGTCTCTAGCCATTTCTGTCTAGGATCAATCAGTGGTAGTCACTTACACTGTGATCAAACTGCACCCAATTCTACTCGCAGAGTAAGTGTTGTGATTTTTGGATCGCAGGCCTGGCATTGGCATGGACCTTAAAAAAGTGAAAAGGGGCCTTCGGATGTGTGATTCAATGGTGACGACAGCATTAACACTACCAAAGGTATTAAAGGATAACCTGAGAGAGACTCATGGCATGCGCTCACACAAATATGGGTACTGATAAGGGTGTGTGCGCACACAGGTTCTTTGTGTATATACACAGAATTAAGATACAGTACAAGCCCATGCACACGCGCACACGCATGCCAGCCCAATAATTACATTACATTACTTCCACCTAATAAAAAAGGAAATGGCACCCAAATGTACTTTTCCTTAATAAAAATGCATACTGGGGGGGGGGGGGGGGGGGAAGGGCTCAAAAGATCAGTGGTAAGAACTAAGAGTCTATTCGACTTTAATCATGTGTGGGTTTTATTATTGCTCAATACAGATACACACACCTATCAGGAAAATGAAGACACAAAAACCCTGTGGACACCAGTTACATCAGGGAAGCTCTTAATGTGGCCAATCACATTCATGTGAGAGTGCGCGTGTGTTTGTGTGTGTGCGTGAATAAGCCCATATCAGTATACGCTGTAATAAAGACAGGTTGGGAAATGAAGCAGCGAATGCATAACAGGCTTATTTCCCCTCTTTGTCTGCGTGTTGCCCCGACCTAATCCCCGAGAGGATTATCCCCCACAAATCCCTGCGGAATTGGGGAGAAGGAGGGGAGAGAGAGACAGGACGAGCGAGGGAAAATAATACAAAATCTTACTCCTCTGTAACCCATCACAATTGTCTTTGTCATTTCTTGACGCCGAAAAAAGAACGTAGAAAAGGGCGCCGTGCTCCTCTCCCTTTGTCCAAATAAAAAAACTGAAAGCTTATTAAGCATGAGGCAATCAGGTAATCATGATTAAGTGTCTCCCTTGTTATACATTTCTGTCATCAGATGAGGAAAGCTTTAAGTAATTTACCCTGGCTAATATGCGCACACATCACAGGGTTTATGGAGCGACATGCACTCATCTGGCATTAAGTGTCAAACACACAATTCTCACCACGCACACACGCCTTATGGAATTACACATTCTTTAACGAGCATGGCAATAACATTTTATAATATGTGGCAGTGCGTTTGTATGTTGGAGACTGTGAAACTGGCTGGCAAATCCTCACATTTTCTTCACACAATTCATTTGATTTTGTTATCATCATAACTATGTCAGTGTATTGTGTGCTAAGTGGTGTTCGCAAAACTTACTGTAGTTATTTGTTACTAAAACTGGATATTATACATACATAGCGTATGATTGGGTTCGTAAATACTGAGAGTAGACTGGCCCTAGTACATTCGAAAACTATTCAGAGCTACCAGGCCCTGTGTGGAAAAAGTACTGTAATTGCCCGCCTTGTTCAATCATGAATTAACTGTGACTAATCATATTTTTTGGGAAAGTTTAGTTCATTTTCACTGAACTCAATGAAAACCTGACAAAATTAAGTTGGCCAAAAGACCTCAAAAAGCTGCACCAAAAAAGCCACAATCCAAAGAAATTCCAAAACAGATGAAAAATAATCATCAGTCTGGAAAGGGTTACACACCCATTTCTAAAGCTTTAGGACTCCAGCAAACCACATTATCCCAAAGTGGAGAAAACCAGTAGTGAACCTTCCCAGGAGAGGCTAGCCTACAAAAATTATCCCACGAGAACGGAGACAACTCATCCAGGACACAACATCTAAAGAACCGCAGGCCTCCCTTGCCTCAGGTAAGATCAGTGTTCATGACACAACAATAAGGAAGAGACTGGGTTAAAATGGCCTCCATGGCAGAGTTCCAAGGTGAAAACCACTGCTGACAAAAAAGAACATATAGGCAAAAAACAGTCGTCTTACTTTTGCAGGGAAAAAAAAAAGAAAATACATCTGAAGGATTCTCAACACTTTTGGGAGGATATTCTATGGACTGACGAGATAAAAGTTGAACTTTTTGGAAGTTGTGTGTCTCGTTACATCTGGCATGAATGTAACACATCATTTCAGAAAAACAACATCATACCAAAGGTCAAACGTGGTGGTAGTGAGATGGTCTGGGGGCTGCTTTGCTTCTACAGGACCATGACAACTTGGTGTGATTGATGGAACCATGAATTCTGTGGCAATGTCCTTAAAAACGATGTCCATGACTAAAAACCTTCCAGGGTCGCTGAATCAAAACAATTCTGCAAGAAAGAGTAGCTATACATATATATATATATATATATATATATATATATATATATATACATACTCAATTTAGCTCCACAGTGGTGTGAGATTCATTGGCAGTTATAGAGGATGCTTGATTTCATTCGTTGCTGCTGAGGGTGGCCCAACCAGTTATAAAGTTTAGGGGCCCATTACTTTTTCAAACAGACCCAGGTAGCTTCGACCCCCCCCCCCCCTAAATAATACAAATAAATAAATAAATCACCATTGAAAACAGCATTTTATGTTTACTTGGGTTACCGTTGTCTGTCTATGAACATTTATTTGATGATTTTTAAACATTAAAAAGAGGAAACCAGGGGAAAAAAATATTTGAGAACGGGGCAAATACTTTTTCACAGCCCTGTAGCTTCATTTTGTTATCATGGTTCAATACTAGTACAAACACACTAAGGAAATGTCTCGGATGACAAATGTTCTTCATGTTAACACCAATAAACAATTTGTTTCTGGATCACTCTTACCCAAACTCCAACTCTCCTGCAAAATTTTGAAAGTCTTTCAAGTGTTTTTTGCATAATAGGGCTTGAACATGTTGCTGCCTTTTTGCCCCAATACTCAGCCACTGCTGGTCCCTAGCCCGGTTTAAAAAAAAATGGGTGGATCGCATAATGAAGGGCATCCGGCATAAAAACTGTGCTAAACAAATCATGCAAGTAACTCGCTTTGGCGACCCCAAATGGGACAAGCTGAAAGTCGCAACAACAACATGGCATAATCCTGTTCATTCTCACACACACACACACACACACACGCACACACGAATGACTCATAGTTCGTAATAATGTGCTCGCATCCAAGTCTAAGTTCTTAAATGTGGGCATTTTGTGCTTTGATATAAAATGGATATTTGTCGATTGATTTTGCATTGAAAATATATTTTAGCTAAATTAAAATGCTGAGAATGTTTAAAATAAATACAGAATACGTTTTAATCTAATTGGATTTGAAATAAAGAACAGAGCACTGGCAATGTATAACTGAAACTAGAATCTTGTGCACATCAAACACCATTATGTGCCCTCAATTCTCATCCAAAGTGCATAAACTAGGTATTTTAATTGGCCGCAGGTAGATTGGATGGAGTTAGAAAGTAAGAGAGAGGGAGAAAAGGAGCTGTGAGGGGATATGTTTCGAGCCTGCAGTTCTATTCTTAGTCAAAAGGGAGCACTTTTCCTCCACTTAAAGGAACAAAGGGAGGCAGCGCACTCTTCTCGGGCTGTGTGTCAGTTTCCTGCATGACACTGTATGGCCTCCTTCTTTCACAATCCTATCACTTTCTCACTCTCCTTACTTCAGCCCTATTGCACATTCAGATTTAACATGAGGCCATTGTTCTCCAGCTTTATGTTCTACCATGAATGGACTCATGACTGTACTGATGCACTGTATTTCATTCTATGTCTCAATGTTCTGATGATCTTTTTCATTTTCAATATTGTTTTTTTAATCCTTATAAATGTTTCTAAAGCATATATCTTACAAAATCACTTAATGGAGTCCCATGAAAAAAATAATAATAATTTAAAAAAAATTCTGAAACATATATTTAATTTATTAAATGAACTAGGGATGCATGCATGTGTAAATATGGCATAAAGGGCATATGCAGTATGTTCTCACCATTTGGAGTATCAGGAGCTGTCCAGCTGACGTTCAGTGCATGTGGTGACAAAGGGGTGACCAGTGGTGCTGGGACATTCTCTGGGGTGCTTTCCTCAGTAACAGCCTGCGCAGGGGGGCTTCGGGTGCAGCCACCGCCTGTGCAAGCCTAAAATGCAAACACAAACACATTGAAGAGGGGACATGAAAGTAAGGATTCAAAACAAATTCAAAAGACTCACAGCAACTGTGATGGTGTAGCCCGTGCCAGGAGTGAGGTTGCGGAGCGTGTGGTCTTCAACAAGTCCTGAACTGTTGTGGACTATGGTGGGCTCTGTCTCACCCTGTGCAACGAAGATGGAATAGAACTCCAGAACACCATTGACCTGAAAAGGTCGAGACCACCTGGGGAGTACGAGAGGAACCAATATACATATTTTACATTATTACTCTCACGAGCAGAGACATTGGTTTAAAGTGCTTCACTTTTGACTCTTCGTGAAATAACTTAGATATTGTTATAACTCGTATTGAATTTCAAAAACAGTGCTTCTGAAAAATATCAGGTAATTATATGAATTGGAATGATGCAAAATAATAATATTCCTATATATGTAACTATATTTGTATTATTATTTATATTTTTCCATGAGATTTTATGTTTTCATATCAAAAATCTGACCTCCCTTCATTTGAGTAGGTTCTGGTTTTATCCTGTTAAAGTTGTTGGAGCTGTTTTGTTTCACAACTTTGGAAGCTGTAAAATAGACTTCTGTAGTAAATGTGCTAAAAATTCATTTTTACTTAATGCCAATTTTTAAGATTGTGATGAATTCCAACTGTTATGAGGAGAACACAGCAAGTAAATATTCCATCAAGGTATAATATGAATAGTAATTCATGTAAACCCCTGAGAAATCCAACTCCCTTTAGTGTTAGCAAGGAGCGGCGATTTAAAAACGTAATAAAGTCCTTTCTTCGTTCCTACTTTTAAATGCAGGTTGTGGGATGACTGATGAGCATGTGTTAGCACACAATTAGCCGCTCTGACTAATCTATCACACTTTATAAGATTTTTACGCCGTCGATTGGCACAGTGATGTACAACCCCTTTTGAAAAGCTCAATCAAAGGCAAGTTGGAACAATTTCAGTAAAATTGATTGTACAAATGGTTTTAGAAAACTGATGGTTTTAAATAATTGCGATAAGGGGCATGTGTTTACATCGACAGAAAGTGAACATCCTGGAGTAAGTCTTCATTTTGTAGCTACAGTGGATATAAAAAGTCTACACACCCCTGATCAAATTCTAGGTTTTTATGAGAAAATGAGACCAAGATAAATCATTTCAAACCTTTTCCACCATTCATGAGACCAACAATCTGTACGACTCAATTGATTATCTTTCTTTTTTTTTTTTCCTCAAGAGGGGAAGTAAAAACAACAGAAATAATGTGGTTGCACAAGTCTGCATGCCCTCTTGTAACTGGGATGTGGCTGAGTTCAGAATTAACCAATCACATTCAACTTCATGCTAAATGGGAGACAGTCCACACCTGCTACCATTTAAAGTGTCTCTCTGATTAACTCCAAATAAATTTCATATGTTCTAGAGTAAGCTTTTCCTGACATTTTCTGTGCTTCCAAGCCGATCCCAGAAGATTTTGTGCTAACACGGACTACTATTTCTAACTGTTCATAATTCCCTGCAAATTTACCCACATCTGTTAGGGAAATTTTGTTAATGCCTGAAGAAACCAAGGCTGACATTTTTGGCCATATTTCCAAAAGGTACATTTGGCACAAACACAACACTGCTCATCAACAAAAGACGACCATACCTACAGTGAAGCCTTGTGGTGGCAGCATCATGCATGAGGCTGTTTTTCTTAAGCTACAACCCCAATTCCAATGAAGTTGGGACATTGTGTTAAACATAAATAAAAACAGAATACAATGATTTGCAAATCATGTTAAACCTATATTTAATTGAATACACTATAAAGACAAAATATTTAATGTTCAAACTGATAAACTTGATTGTTTTTACCAAATAATCATTAATTTAGATTTTCATGGCTGCAAGGCGTTCCAAAAAAGCTGGGACAGGTGGCAAAAATGACTGAGAAAGTTGAGGAATGCTCATCAAACACCTGTTTGGAACATCCCACAGGTGAACAGGCTAATTGGGAAAAGGTGGGTGCCATGATTGGGTATAAAAGGAGCTTCCCTGAATTGCTCAGTCATTCACAAGCAAAGATGGGGCGAGGTTCACCTCTTTGTGAACAAGTGCATAAGAAAATAGTCGGACATTTTAAGGACAATGTTCCTCAACGTACGGTTGTAAGGAATTTCGGGATTTCATCATCTACGGTCCATAATATCATCAAAAGGTTCAGAGAATCTGGAGAAATCACTGCATGTAAGTGGCAAGGCCGAAAACCAACATTGACTGCCCGTGACCTTCGATCCCTCATGCGGCACTGCATCAAAAACCGACATTAATGGGTAAACGATATTATCACATGGGTTCAGGAACACTTCAGAAAACCAATGTCAATGGTTAAATGATAGCAGGTGTGTGATGATTCCCAGTTAACAGCCGTTTGAATGTGATTGGTTAATTGAACACAACCACATCCCAGTTTGAAGAGGCTTTGCACATTTGTGCAACCACATTTGAGTCATTTATTTTTACTTCCCCTCTGGAATATGTAAATATATAATTTTAATTGAATTGTACAGGTTGTCGGCCAAATTAATGGGGGGGAAAGTTTTTAAATGATTTATCTTGGTCTCAGTTTTTATTTCACAAAAGCCTGGCCTTTGAACAGGAATGTGTAGAATTTTTATATCTACTATAACAGATTCCTCTCTTCTGGGAAAACATGCTACAAGACTGGAGTGTGTATGTGGAGATATTTGTCCTTCCATTCAGAAAACCATACACATACAGCAAGAACACTCAAAAAAGCTTTTTGTTTAGGAAAGCCAGCATTTCTCAATGTGAATATCTTACTGTGTGCACATATGAATGTATTTATGTAAGGCATTGTGAGCTGAGGGCAGAGGATAAACCTGCTGATATTGCTTAAACCCCATACTGGCGCCTCCCCCAACCTTTCTCACAGTCTCTCACCCTCATTTCCTTACATCTCTTGCATTTGCATCTTTTTCCCCCCTCCCCCGTCAAACTCTCAATAACTTAAACCTTTCTCGCTCTTCATTTTTCAAATAGATGTTGCGCATTGCTGTCTTCCTCAGCCTTTCTCACAGACACAATAGGAAGATATTGACCATGTGTGACATTTCAACCCCTGCCTGTTGCCAATGTGCTAACAAGGCAATACGCACTCCTTCCCACAGCAGGTGAATTTATAGCTGAAACAGTTTAAATAACCACAGTACAATATGTAACCCTGTTGTACAGGTGGCAGTACTGTCAAGGATAAACTATTACAACTTAGATTTTGTTTCCCCAGCTATCACCTCTTTACAAACAAAAGATGCACGTAGTAGCATTGTTTACCTCGTATGGTTTTATAAGTAGCACCCGTGGAACACCTTTTACAGTCAAGTGTTTTGTTGTTGCACTGTAGTATTTATCAAGAAGTTCATCTTCACAAGATCTTTGTGGAGGCAGTTCCAATCTATGCCCAAGTTGTACATCAAAGAAATTTGGTGTGGTTTCAGACTTGACAGAGGTCTTCACTTTAGTGAGTGGCGCCATATTACAACTCAAATTCCAATGAAGTTGGGGCATTGTGTTAAACATAAATAAAAACATAATACAATGATTTTCAAATAATGTTCAACCTATATTTAAATGAATACACTTCAAAGACAAGATATTTAATGTTCAAACTGATAAACAATATTGTTTATACCAAATAATCATTAACTTGGAATTTTATGGCTGCAACACGTTCCAAAAACGCTGGGACAGGGTCATGTTTATAGCTGTGTTACATCCCCTTTTCTTTTAACAACATTCAATAAACGTTTGGGAACTGAGGACACTAAATGTTGAAGCTTTGTAGGTGGAATTCTTTCCCATTCTTGCTTGATGTACAGCTTCAGCTGTTCAACAGTCCGGGGTCTCCGTTGTCATATTTTATGCTTCATAATGCGCTACACATTTTCAATGGGAGACAGGCCTGGACTACAGACAGGCCAGTATAGTAGCCGCACTCTTTTACTACGAAGCCACGTTGTTGTAACACGTGCAGAATGCGATTTGTGGCTGTGAATGTGGTTATACGCATTGTCTTGCTGAAATAAGCAGGGGCGTCCATGAAAAAGACGTTGCTGTGATGGCAGCATATGTTTCTCCAAAACCTGTATGTACCTTTCAGCATTAATGGTGCCTTCACAGATGTGTATGTTACCCACGCCATTGGCACTAACACAGCCCCATACCATCACAGATGCTGGCTTTTGAACTTTGGGTCCATAACAGTCCGGATGGTTCTTTTCCTCTTTGGCCCAGAGGACACGACATCCACAATTTCCAAAAACAATTTTAAATGTGGACTCATCGGACCACAGAACACTTTTCCACTTAGCATCAGTCCATCTTAGATGAGCTCGGGCCCAGAGAACCCAGCGGCGTTTCAGGGTCTTGATAGAAAATGAATGACTGAGCAATTCAGGGAAGCTCCTTTTATACCCAATCATGGCACCCACCTGTTCCCAATTAGCCTGTTCACCTGTGGGATGTTCCAAACAGGTGTTTGATGGGCATTCCTCAACTTTCTCAGTCTATATATATATATATATATATATATACATATATATATATATATACATATATATATATATATACATATATATATATATATATATATATACATATATATATATATACATATATATATATATATATATACATATATACATATACATATGTATACATATATACATATGTATATGTATATATATATATATATATATATATATATATATGTATATATATATATGCATATATATATATGTATACATATATATATATATATATATATATATATATATATATATATATATATATATGTATATGTATATATATATGTATATATGTATATGTATGTATATGTATATATATATATATATGTATATATATATATATATATATATATATGTATATATAGATATATATGTATATATATATATATATATGTATATATATATATATGTATATATATGTGTATATATATGTATATGTATATATATATATATATGTATATATATATATATATGTATATATATATATTTTATACACATATATATATATATATATATTATACACATATATATATATATATATATGTATATATATATATATATGTATATATATATATGTATATATATATATTTTATACACATATATATATATATATATATTATACACATATATATATATATATTATACACATATATATATATATATATATATATATACACACACATATATACATCCACATACAATATATACAATTTATAATTGAATATTTACTAAATTTTCCAATCTACTAACTGCTGGAAAGACATACTGAAGAATATGCAAATATTATATCCCTGTTTCCATTTATAAGTCTTGTTAATGTATTTCTGTGAATATAGCTTGTTGCGGACACACTCGTAAACACCTACACAATGTCCTGCGACATTTTCAAATGACCGGTACGGGAAAAGGTGTAAGAGATTTATCTTCCTCCCTCTCGAGAGGAAAGGTCAAGTGCAGTGTCAAGTGAATATTCTGCATGGTAAACAACTTCAGAAGGTCACCAGAGCTCTGCTGCCCTTTCCCTCCTTCTACAGTATACTGTATGATACTGATGCTTTTCTATGAGATGCATTTATTACTGTTCCATTATTTCAGGTTGTAGAATAGAGAATTCGGAGGATGTGTCAACAAGAGTGAGCGCATACTCCACCAGGATGGTCCGTGAGTCGAGGAAGGTCAGAGTTGGCGCTTGTAGAGGCCCGGGAGGAAGCTGAGAGGTCAACATTGTGACCTTTGAACTGTTGGTGCATCCCACCGCAGTGCATGCAGACAGTACCATGACGTGAGCAGTATAGATGCCAAGCTCTGAAATGCACAGCAGGGCAGCATGAAACAGACAGAGAGGATGAATGGAGGGATACTATAGGTTCATGAAACAAAACCAAGCATGGACAAAAATACAAACTCATTAGCCACAATGTTAGGTACACCTGCAGTAATGAGATCCAATACAAGAGTTGTATCAAAATGTCTGCCTTCACAGAGACTAAGTTCAGTTCATACTGATACTGTCAGCAACATAGCAGTGTTTAATGGTGGTTGGAAGATCGCATTTCCTTTTCACTATAAGGTTCTTTCATTATTTATTTTTTTTGCACATCAAAATATTATAAGATATCATGCAAACAATAAATACAAATATTATTGAGTATTTTGGATAAATTGTAGTTGTCAGGTTAAAATGCAACATATTTTTTACTTTTACTTGAGTACATTTGTTAAAAAGAAACTACCTTTACTACTTTACTCACTTTTTACATTCTGCTTGCTAATTGTATTTTATCTCGAGGCATTTAAGGCAGGGACCTTGGCGATCCGATCCCCGGCTACAGCAGCTGGCTCTAAGGACGTGGAATGTCACCTCTCTGGCAGGGAAGGAGCCCGAGCTGGTGTGTGAGGTCGAGAAGTTCCGACTAGATATAGTCGGAGTCGCCTCCACACACAGCTTGGGCTCTGGTACCAGTCCTCTCGAGAGGGGTTGGACTCTCTTCCACTCTGGAGTTGCCCACAGTGAGAGGCGGTGAGCAAGTGTGGGTATACTTATTGCCCCCCGGCTTGGCGCCTGTATGTTGGGGTTCACACCGGTGGACGAGAGGGTAGCCTTCCTCCGCCTTCGGGTGGGGGGACGGGTCCTGACTGTTGTTTGTGCCTATGCACCAAACAGCAGTTCAGAGTACCCACCCTTTTTGGAGTCCTTGGAGGGGGTGCTGGAGAGCGCTCCCTCTGGGGACTCCATTGTTCTGCTGGGGGACTTCAATGCTCACGTGGGCAATGACAGTGAGACCTGGAAGGGCGTGATTGGGAGGAACGGCCCCCCTGATCAGAACCTGAGCGGTGTTCTGTTCTTAGACTTTTGTGCTCATCACGGATTGTTCATAACGAACACCATGTTCAAGCATAAGGGTGTCCACAAGTGCACTTGATACCAGGACACCCTAGGTCGCAGTTCGATGATCGACTCTGTGGTCATGTCATCGGACTTGAGGCCACATGTCTTGAACACTCGGGTGAAGAGAGGGGCGGATCAGTCAACTGATCACCACCTGATGGTGAGTTGGCTCCAATGGTGGGGGAAGAGGAGGCGGGGGACATCGAGTCCGAGTGGACCATGTTCCGCGCCTCCATTGCTGAGGAGGCCGACCGGCGCTGTGGTCGGTGCCTGTCGTGGCGGCAATCCCCGAACCTGTTGGTGTACACCAACGGTGAGGGATGCCGTCAACCTGAAGAAGGAGTCCTATCTGGCTTTTTTGGCCGGTGGGACACCTGAGGCAGCTGAAAAAACTCTGGTATGGGAGGAGTTCGGTGAGGCCATGGAGAAAGACTTTCGGACGGCTTCGAGGAAATTCTGGTCCACCATGCGGTGTCTCAGGAGAGGAAAGCAGTGCACCACCAACACTGTGTATAGTGGGGGATGAGGCGCTGCTGACGTCGACTCGGGACGTTGTGAGTTGGTGGGGATATTATTTCAGAATCAGAATCATCTTTATTTGCCAAGTATGTCCAAAACACACAAGGAATTTGTCTCCGGTAGTTGGAGCCGCTCTAGTACAACAGACAGTCAATTTACAGAACACTTTGGGGACATGAAGACATTGACAAAAAACAATTGTGCAAAAAGATGCAGAGTCCTCTAGCACTTAAAGCAGTTCGAACGACTAATATTGCAATAGTCCGGTGCAATGACCATTGTGCAAAGGGCGCTGAGACTTCAAGGAGTGTATGCGGTTTAAAGTGACGAGTAGTGCGATAATCTGGGACAATGTTGGTTGTACAAATGTTACAGATACTCCTCAATCAGTGTGCAAATGGAGCAGATGCTACTCTGGCATGAGTGGCCAGTATATGCAAATAGTGCAGCATGGCGAGACAACTACAGTGAGTGCACGAGTAATACATAATTGGCCCCACAGAAATGTGACAACGAACTCAAGTCAAAAAATTGCCAGCTTGTTGTAATGGAATTATAGGTTAGGTGTTTAAGAAGTTGATCGCAAGAGGGAAGAAGCTGTTGGAATGTCTACTAGTTCTAGTTTGCGTTGATCGGTAGCGCCTACCTGAGGGAAGGAGCCGGTGACCGGGGTGCAGACGGTCCGAGAGGATTTTGCACGCCCTTGTCTTAGTTCTGGCAGCGTGCAAGTCCTCAATGGTGGGTAGGGGGGTACCGACAATCCTTTCAGCAGTTTTGATTGTCCGTTGCAGTCGGAGTTTGTCCTTTTTTGTAGCAGCACCAAACCAGACTGTGATGGAAGAACACAGGACTGATTCGATGACCGCTGTGTAGAACTGTCTCAGCAGCTCCGGTGGCAGGCCGTGCTTTCTCAGAAGCCGCAGGAAGTACATCCTCTGCTGGGCCTTTTTGAGGACGGAGTTGATGTTGTTCGCCCACTTCAGGTCCTGAGAGATTGTAATTCCCAGGAACTTGAAGGTCTCGACGGTTGACACAAGGCAGCTGGACAACGTGAGGGGCAGCTGTGGCGAAGGATGCCTCCTGAAGTCCACGATCATCTCTACCGTCTTGAGCGTGTTCAGCTCCAGGTTGTGTCGGCCGCACCACAGCTCCAGCCGCTCCGCTTCCTGTCGATATGCAGACTCGTCACCGTCCTTGATGAGGCCGATGACATTGGTGTCATCTGCAAACTTCAGGAGCTTGACAGTCGGGCTCGCTGAGGTGCAGTCGTTCGTGTAGAGAGAGAAGAGCAGCGGAGAGAGGACACAACCTTGGGGCGCCCCAGTGCTGATGCTGCGTGTGGATGAGGTGGCCTCCCCCAGCCTGACCTGCTGTGTCCTGCCCGTCAGAAAGCTGTAAATCCACTGGCAGATGGCAGGTGAGACGCTGAGCTGGAGAAGCTTAGTTGAAAGGAGTTCAGGGATGATGGTGTTGAACGCTGAGCTGAAGTCCACGAACAGGATCCTCGCGTAGGTCCCTGCACTGTCGAGGTGTTCTAGGATGAAGTGCAGTCCCATGTTGACTGCATCATCCGCAGACCTGTTCGCTTGGTAGGCAAACTGCAGGGGGTCCAGCAGGGGACCTGTGACACTCTTGAGGTGGTCCAGCACGAGACGTTCAAAGGACTTCATGACCACAGATGTCAAAGCGACAGGCCTGTAGTCATTCAGACCAGAGATTGCAGGTTTCTTGGGGACTGGAATGATGGTGGAGCGTTTGAAACAGGATGGAACTTCGCACATTTCCAAAGATCTGTTAAAGATCTGAGTGAAGACTGGAGCGAGCTGGTCCGCGCAGACTTTGAGGCAGGATGGGGACACATGGTCCGGTCCTGTCGCTTTGTTAATCTTCTGTTGTTTGAAGATGCGTCTCACATCCTGTTCATGGATGGTTAACGCAGAAGTCAGAGGTGTGGTTGTGGTCGCGGGTGCGGCCGGGTGGGTGTGTGCAGTGAAACTGTCCTTTTCAAATCTGCAATAGAAGGTATTCAAGTCATTGGCTTGTGTGCTATTGTTCTCAGCTTGGGGGGATCGTCACTTGTAATTAGTCAGTTGGAATGCACGCCAGACTGATTTTGAGTCGTTCGCGCTAAACTGTTTTTCCAACTTTGCTGCATAGATCCTCTTTGCAATGTTAATTTCTTTAGTAAGCTGGTTTCTAACTCTATTATACAGGGCCCTGTCCCCGCTCTGATATGCATCTTCCTTAGCTTGACGAAGCTGCTTATGTTTAGCAGTGAACCACGGCTTGTTGTTGTTGTTGAATGTCCGAAATGATTTTGTTGGTACACAAACCTCTTCACAGAAACTGATATAGGATGTGACATTGTCCGTATATTCATCCAGGCTGCCAGCTGAATTTTCAAAGACATTCCAGTCTGTGCAGTCTAAACAGCTTTGAAGTTCCATCTTTGCTTCATTGGTCCACTTTTTGACTGTTTTCACTGTAGGCTTCGCACATTTAAGTTCTTGCTTGTACGTCGGTATTAAGTGAATTAAGCAGTGATCAGACGAGCCCAGGGCTGCACGAGGTATAGCATGGTATGCGTTTTTTACCGTAGTGTAGCAGTGGTCTAAAGTATTATTTTCCCTGGTAGGACAGTCGATGTGCTGCTTGTATTTAGGGAGTTTGTGGTTGAGTTTAGCTTTGTTAAAGTCCCCGAGAATAATGAGGGGTGAGTCAGGGTGTTTTTTTTTCAATTTCGTTGACTAGTTCGGCGAGCGTTAGCAATGCAGCGTTCGTGTTAGCTTGCGGTGTAATATAGACTCCAGCCAGTATAAACGATGCAAACTCACGTGGCGAGTAAAATGGTTACAGTTCAAAAACAGCGACTCCAAATGCGGGCTGCAGTGTGTGCTGAGCACCGTGACGTCCGTACACCATTTTTCGTTTATATGGAGGCATGTCCCGCCGCCCTTCGTTTTCCCCGATGATTCCATGTCGCGGTCCGCTCGATGAATGTTGAAGCCGGGAAGCATGACGGCGCCATCGGGTACAGCGTCGCAAAGCCAGGTCTCCGTGAAGCACATGGCCGCGGAACGTCCGAAGTCTTTACTGGTCTTTAACAGAAGATGAAGCTCGTCCATTTTGTTGGGTAGGGAGCGTACATTCGCGAGGTGGATCGACGGGAACGCCAATCTGTGTCCTCCCTTGCGGAGTTTCACCTGAATGCCGGCTCGTTTTCCTCTGTGGCGGCGCTTCCGCATCCATGCGCCGAAAACCGCGGACGCCGCTCTGGTGAGTAACTCGGGGAAAAAACTGAGCGGATTTTCGAAAGTTGGTGACAGAAAGTCCGGAGTAGCCTCCTTGATGGTTAGCAGGTCTCCCCTTGTGTAAGTGAGTCGTGTAAGGTCTCCAAAGACGGACGAAAAACACAAAAACAAAGACAATACTAGAGAGCGCGTTACCGAGGCGACCACACTGGTAGGCGCCATCTTGGTATGGTCCAAGACCTCCTCAATTCCACCGACACGCCTTCCCATGAAGAAGCAGAGTGTGGGTTCCGTGAGGTGGGCTCTCCTATCTCTGGGTTTGAGGTCACCGAGGTAGTTAAAAAGCTCCTCGGTGGCAAGGCCCCAGGGGTGGATGAGATTCGCCCGGAGTTCCTAAAGGCTCTGGATGTTGCGGCGCTGTCCTGGTTGACACGCCTCTGCAACATCACGTGGACATCGGGGACAGTGGACCAGCTCTACACCCTCGGCTGGGTCCTCGAGGGTGCATAGGAGTTCGCCCAACCTGTCTACATGTGTTTTGTGGACTTGGGGAAGGCGTTCGTCCGTGTACTGTGGAGGGTGCTTCGGGTGTACGGTGTACCGAACCCCCTGATACGGGCTGTTCGGTCCCTGTACGACCAGAGTCAGAGTTTGGTCAGCATATCCGGAAGTAAGTCGGACTCGTTCCCGGTGAGGGTTGGATTCCGCCAAGGCTGCCCTTTGTCACCGTTTCTGTTCATAACTTTTATGGACAGAATTTCAAGGCACAGCCGAGGCGTAGAGGGGTCCAGTTTGCTGGCCTCAGTGTTGCATCTCTGCTTTTTGCAGATGATGTTGTTCTGTTGGCTTCATCAAGCCGTGACCTCCAACTCTCACTGGAGCAGTTCGCAGCAGTGTGTGAAGCGGCTGGGATGAGAATGAGGAGACCCTAGGGGACAACCCAGGACACGCTGGAGAGACTTCCCTCTTCGGCTGGCCTGGGAACGCCTCGGGATCCCCCCGGAAGAGCTGGATGAAGTGGCTGGGAAGAGGGAAGTCTGGGCGACCCTGCTAAAGCTACTGCCCCCGTGACCCGACCCGGATAAGCGGTAGAAAATGGATGGATGGTTACCCAAAACAGAAAACTAATGTACATTTCAGAATTATACAAAAAGGCACAGTCTCCAGACTTTAACTTTAAACTGGACAAAAGAGTGAAAGCACCATAACCTACAAGTTTCACACAGGTATGGGAACTTCCACAACAGAGTTGGGAAGAACTTTCTGAAGAATATTTGATTTGTATTTTAGAGTTAATGACACAAGTGTGTTATATTTGCCAAGGTGGCTACTTTTAGGAGTCAAAGGTTTAGAATGTAGATTGATTCCATGATTTATTTTTCAACTTGAATAGCTTGTTCTGCGCTTTCATTTCAGAGTAAAATGAGAAATTGAACTGCATAAATTTCAATTTAAAAAAAGCTGAAAAAAATGGGGTCTTCTAAAACCTCTGACTGACTGAACTGACTGTATGTTATGCATAAAACAGTGGTGGTAAAAAGTAATATTGATGTAAGGTCACCTTTAATTAAAATTAACCAGCATAGGCCATATTAATGTCCCAGAATATACTGTATGTTCTAAAATATTCCCAAATATTTATAGTTTCCTGTATTGTTTCTGTTGGTGTGTCACAGGAGCGCCCGCTGCCTACTGTACATTTACTACGTCCATAATCTTTCCAATCAGTGTGAACAGACATATAATTAAACCAGCATGAATGATGCATCTCTTGCATTCAATTACCCAAATACAATATACATGCACAGACGCATGCCCGTACACGCCCACAACCATAATGTATAAGAATCTAAAGGTAAACATTTAAATTCAAAATAGGGGATAATTTAAGATACGCTCGTGTGGCTTTATATGACAGGATACGTTCTTACATTGTTGCTGTGTGTTTGTATGCCTGTGAGGGCTTTTGCATATATACTGTAAATATGTCTCACTGTGTCTTTATTTGCATCTTCAGTCTCAGTGATGAAACGTGTTTTGTACCCTCTTTAAGTCTCTTTAGTGAACATTTTCAAGGCAAATTGTGTGTTTGCAAGTATGCCACTTTGTAGTGCTCTTTGTTTCTTCGCTGCCGCAGTTTCCAGTGTGTGCATTTTAAAGTACTATTCCCATGGTAAGAACAGAGACGCTCGTTCTGCTCTTTCAAATGCAAATAACCTTCCCCATTTTGCTTTCCGTCACTCTTTCCTCTTTTTCTTTTTACACTAAGGCTGTGTCCCGAGGCTGAGACATGCACACACAGTCAGACATACACACACGTGCATTATTGCTCTCCGCTTACCAGTAATGTTATGGTGTCTCTCCTCCCCACTGTAGACCATTTGGTTATTTCGATAGAGACGGTACTCTGTAATTACTCCATTGGGCCTATTAGTGGCACAAAAAAGTGAGATGGGGGCTGTATAAGAAAAGTATTCAGTAGTTAATACTGTATAAAATGTTAGCTTTTTATATGCTATAAATTATTCTTCAGGTATTTGGGGAACTGAACCAAAGGTAAAAATAAGTTGAAGATGATAGTATATACTCTAGTGTACTTTTAATGAGGTTTCTGTCATTACCTCCACCAAGAAGTAATGTTGTTTATGTACTAAAAAGAACCCCTTGAAAAGATAAAATATGCAACTTTTGGAACTGCTAGCAATATTTGAATGTAGCCTCATTTTAGTCCCCGCCCCCGCCACTTTACATCTTTCTCGGAAGAAACCGGTTCATCGCACTCGCCTGGCCGCCTCAGAGTGCGACGCAGTCGACCCCGAGCTCGTCAGTGGCTTGCTGGACTATGCCTGCAGGAAGGGACCGTTGCCTCCCACTTGGCTGCACAAAATGTTTCTGGAGCACAAGGTACGCATGAGCAAAAGACTGACAGACTATTCAGTCATGCCTCCTGTCACTACAGTCTCTGATTGGGTATTATTGTCCCCCCACGCCCAGTTGCAAAATAATAATTGAAATTAAATTAGAGGCATTAGATGAGGCTAGAGAGGGGCGATTTTTCAAAAGATAATTTTAATAATATTCTACTGTGGGTTGATACATTATATAGCTTAAACATATGACAAAAAGTGCTGTTTTTTTTTAACTGCAAATTGTCCCTTTATTTTTAGTACAGATCTAAATAAAAGTGAATATTGAAAAACCATTGGGCCCAAAATTCAAGCATATGCAGGAGGTGGATATCGAGGAGAGTCTATAGTGTCCATATTAGGACTGCTTGGCCTTGGCGGGGTTTGCGCTGTAATGTGTGATAATCAAGGTAGTTCTGTATTGGCTGTGCACTACAGTGTGCAATCGCCTGTTGTCACATAATTTACCAACTATTAAAGGACCTGAATGCCACTGATCTGTAACTTAAAAAAAAAAATTAGAATAAATAAATAAAAACAAGATAAAGCTGTGTGCTGCATCAAAGTAAGCACTCTGTATTGAGGTGTGTGCATTACCTTGCTGGAGGTTTCCAGGTGACAAAAAGAGCAGCGGGTGTTGAGAGTGCAGTTGGAGGAGAAACAGCATCAGGAGCTGACAATAAAAGAAGACCAATAACCAATAAACCATATGGTTATGCCCAGATTTAAAAAAACAAAATCTAAATAAATAAAAAAAAATATCCCCCAAAAAATAGTGTGCTGGAAATGTTCCAGTACTGGCGTCATGACAGATATTTCAAACTATGGGGTTTCCCCTTCAGTGTGGGCCAGATGATCAACCAGCATGTCTACAAAGAGATGCTGCGGCGTTTGCGTCATTCAGTGTGTGAGAAGAGGCAGGAGTTGTGGCAGAACAATTTATGGCTGCTTCACCATGACAACATGCCTGCTCACAATGCCCTGAGAGTTCCGGACCGAAAAGAACATTGTCGTGCTGGAGCAACCTCCCTACTTGCTTTACCAGGCTCCATGTGATTTATTTTCGTTTAGCATGGAAAACATCAAGATGGCCGTGACGACAGAGCTGTGGGGGATCCTGGGAAAATCCTTCTAGGAGTGCATGAATGTGTGGCAGAGGAGGCTGGGAAAGTGTGTTAGATAGAGATTACTTTGCTGGGGGAAGTTCTCGTTTGCAGTCTTTTTTTTTTTTCAGTTTGCCGTCTAAAATAGAAATATATCTTTTGTGACAGCAGCCCCTGAATTTTCCATCTACTGTATGTTGTGTAGCGGCACGGTGGCCGACTGGTTAGAGCGTCAGCCTCACAGTTCTGAGGACACGGGTTCAATCCCCGGCCCCGACTGTGTGGAGTTTGCATGTTCTCCCCGTGCCTGTGTGGGTTTTCTCTGGGCACTCCGGTTTCCTCCCACATCCCAAAAAAAATGCATAAATTGGAGACTCTAAATTGCCCGTAGGTGTGCATGTGAGTGAGGATAAGCGGCTCAGAAAATGGATGGATGGATGTATGTTGTGTTACACAAATAATAGTAAGGTACTGACCTTAAATTATATCACAAAATACAATTTAAGTATGTTCAAACATAATTTTATGCACTCTTGAGTTGAGGAAGCAAAATATATATTACATACAGTATATTTTATTTGTCTGATGCCTGAGGACACAATTTTGGATTACTGCAGAGAAATCAGACAGACTTTAGTGGAATAAAAAATAAAAACCACATAATCCCTATAGTCCCATTATTAAAAGTCTGACATGTTAAAAAATGCTCCTGAGCTTTCGGGGAAGTGAGTTAAATGTTTTTGTACTTCTGAATATGTTCAGTTTCTTCATAACACTGTATAGTATATTAACTCAATGCTCAGTGTGTTTTTTTTTGTTTTTTTTATTCCACTCTTCTACTGGACTACTGCGCTGACCCCGACTGTCACATTAGCCCCCCCAACAAGGCATCTTAGTCCCACAAAGATTAATGTAGAGGATAATAAATGAAGAAAATAAAAAACTGAGTTTTACTGTGCCAGTCAGGTAAGCGACATGACTTTCCTACATGTCCTTTGCTCACTTGTAAAATGTCTCATTCAATCTTGCTTCAGCCCTTCCATTTGTCCTCATTTTCCTGTTCCTGTTTATTTCATTTGGATCTGTCACTCTTGTCTCACTGTTCATATTTCCTCTTACAAGTACAAATGTCCATGACTGAGAAGACCATATGCGTGCGTGTGTGTGTGTATGCTGTATGTGTGCCTCTACAGTGATGTGCTCAGAAAGTAAAAATAATACTACAGCTAACAGATGGAGAAAGAAACATTCCGTTAATGTGTGTTTGTCTCACAGTCATACCTTCCTCTGGTGTTTTCAGAAGTGATCTCAAATCAGTAACATCAGCGTTGTCATTGTGAAAACTCTCTGTGCAGCCAGTCGCAATACAAGCACTTACAGTGACCACGTACTGCGTGGACGGAGTAAGACCAAACAACACACCTGGAAAAGAGAAGCAATGACTTTAAACTAAATGGAAAAATTAATTATATAGGGGAGATACTGCATATATTTTATTTTGAGGTTTATTTTTACCTTTCCTGCCATCATTCAGAGAGCACGGGTCCAAAACCCTAACCCCCCTTTTTGTAAATAAATGTATTTAATCAACACATTTAGTCAAACTTAAATTGATGTACATTTACAAATAAAATAAAAAAAAAAAAAATATATATATATATATATATATATTTTTTTTCCCCCCCCTTCATCACCTCTAGGTCAAAGAAGGGCATATACAGTCTTGAGTCATTACAAGCAGAAAAATAGGAAAGCATATGCAGAAGGATTTTTTGTTTCTCTTAAGACGAAATAGTCGAAGCCTGACTTCAACACGAGTGTGAAACTCATTAAATTCAAACATCTTTAGAGGTAATTTGCAAAGGTTGAATCTAGGCAACTGGACTATTCTTGTTTATTGAAGATGTTTCACCTTTAATAAAAAAATGCTTCAGTTCTTTTAAAAAAAAAAAAAAAAAAAAAAAAAGGAAATTAAATAAATTTAATGACCTGGATGACTGATAATCTACAAAGACATCTTTAAAGGTACTCTTAAATGCTTAGGTACAATATCTTCACACCTGACCCTACCACCTAGCATCTGCTGGCCTACTGCTGGTAAGTAAAAGTTTTGACGTGAATATTAACCAGTTGGTGTAGTCAAAGTGATATGGAACCCATGCTCTAAATGAGGTGGAAGGGTGCCAATCCAATAACATTACAAAGGTGTCTTTATGAAGGCTCCAGACCACCGTATTAATCAAGGTTCCCCCAAAGTGCATGTTGCCAGAGTCCTGTGTCTGCACTTATGAATTATAGGCTTAAAAATGTGTGGTGAAGTAAGATTGCAATTCGCTTCTATTCCAAAAGAATTTAGATTTATTTCGTTTCATTCACACTCATAAGAAACCATTACAATTGTTACGGTGTATCCATTACAAACAACTACACTAAGGATAAACAGTATCATGTGTCACAGGCCACACAGCAGTACTGACTCTGTTGATTCTAACAGTACACTTCCTTAATATTTTTTTCTGGATACGAAAGTTGGGTATCAGTCAATAGCTAATAAACATTACCAAACACATATGTGCCTGCCTAACTACATGTATTATACTATCCCCTTGTGTGTTTTGTTCTTGAGGCTGATGTCAACAAGTACCTTGGTTTTCAGCCCTGTGTGACGCTGTTGCTAAGTAGACGCACTGCAGTTGGCAAGTGGAGTGTCCTTTTTATTGTATTTTTTTTTTGTCCCCATCCACTTTTTCACTCGTATCCCCCCCGATCCTCAGTCAACCTCTACTTGTCTGACAGAGCCTCACTCTCTCATTCTCCCTCTCTCTTTGCCGCCCGTGTCTTTTAATTCAATTAGAGGCCAAGGCCCCACTCCACTGCCATTACACCCTCATTTGCGTTCTGTGTTTTTGAGCCATTGGTCTGATTCCGTAGTCAGGTGTCGAGGCCATCATAAATTAACAAGACGCCTTATCATGGTTGGACGCTACGGATGGCAAAGAGTGAGGGGAGGGGACAGGGACAGTTTGGAGACAGAGAATGACTGGGACAGGCAAGCTCATCTTCATATTTGCCTGGAGACATGGATGCGTGGACAAGACGGGGGACGAATAGCAGCAGCTGAAGATGAATTGAGGAGAGATGGAAGAGAGCGAGCGAGCGAGCGAGAGAGAGAGAGGGAGAGAGTGAGAGAGAGAGATCAATGCCAAGCTATGACATCATTGGGATAGTCTTGAGTGTCTTGGTCCAAATGAAGACAGTGTGCAAATGCTGGGGGCTTGCCAAGGAGACATTAACAGGCTTGCATGGGATGAAAAGTGTGTGTCTGTTTGTCAGGAAAATTGTGCAGTGACTGAAAAGGACAATGGAATATAATAAAATAAAAGTTATGACGGAGATATTCCAAGAAAAATAAGTGGTTATATTACCTGTAAAGGTAGGACTTTCAAAATCAAGTTTAAATGTTTAAATTCATAAACTCAAACAAACAAAAAAGATTAAAAATTTTTGGGTAATTTGCAAGTTCTTTGATATTTATCTGGCTCCAACTGTACAGATGATCTACTCCTGCTATCACATGAAGCCCAACTGGGACTGTTTAAAACCAAAGTCATGCAATAAAACATATACAATCACTGTCTATATTTCACATAGTTTATGATTCATTTGTTTTTACCTGTGAAATTGCCATTAGCCGGGTATATGGCTTTAAGTGGTGGCATCTCTGGCTGCTCCCTCTTGTAGGCTCGCAACTCATACCTGTCAATCACACCTCTGACATCACCAGTAGGTGGAGCCCAGCTCACCTTGGCACTGAAGCCATTCAAAATCTGCACTGCAGAAGGAGGTGGAATGTAGCTTGGAACTTGGAAGAGAGAAATAGATCTGATTATTTGACATGATGAAAAGCACATCAACAGAGAATATTGTTTTGTTTTTTTGAGTAGCCATAAATACACTCCAAAGACACAAATATTGGGCCACACATGGTCATGACACCTGCAGGAAGTAAAAAGGGGACAACCATTCCCTCCCCAGACTAATGACCGGTAATTAGAAATGTTAGTCGATTACCTGTCATGTACTGCCCTGCAGTACCGTTTTGCGCCATCCAGTACCTTTTTTTGCGCCATCCAGGTTGCGCCCTCTCGTCCTCCCTCTCCCCTCCCCTCTCTGTTTCAGCTTCTCCTCAAGCCACGCACCTGTCTCCCATCAACCCTCATCACCACCTACATTTAAGCCTGCCTGTTCCCGGAAATCCTCGCCAAAGTATTGCAGTCTCTCCTAGCGGTACCACGGCCCACCATACTCATGTAAGCTACTCAACTCCTCGTTCTCTTGTGTCTCCTCGTTCCCAGTGTTCCTGACCCACGGCATTCCTGCCAGCCCCCTCTTCTGTCCACTGCCTGCCACCTGTCCATGCCGCCGCCTGTCAACATATCCAGGACCACTTCCATAACCTTTGCTCAATAAACTGTTCATCACTTTACATCAGCCTCCGCCTGTTCTTGGGTTCAGCTACTTCCCACACCTGACATTACCACAATTTTCCTTTAAAAGAATATATATAAATGTATCAAATGGGAACCTTGACCTATGAAATCTGTAAAGCACACCATATAAGCATGTTCCATACAAAATCATAATCATCTAAACAACTAAATTGAAATCTATCTTGGCGGAATATAATTAGAAAAGACATGTCTCTACACGGCGGCCGACTTGTTGGAGCGTCAGCCTCACAGTTCTGAGGACCTGGGTTCAATCCCCGGCTTCGCCTGTGTGGAGTTTGCATGTTCTCCCCGTGCCTGCATGGGTTTTCTCCGGGCACTCCGGTTTCCTCCCACATCCCAAAAACATGCATTAATTGGAGACTCTAAATTGCCCGTATGTGTGAATGTGAGTGCAAATGGTTGTTTGTTTGTATGTGCCCTGCGATTGGCTGGAAACCAGTTCAGGGTATACCCCGCCTCCTGCCCGATGACAGCTGGGATAGGCTCCAGCACGCCCGCGACCCTAGTGAGGAGAAGCGGCTCAGAAAATGGATGCATGTCGCTGCACATTTTTTTCCATAGAATATACAGTATCTATTACACAGAAAAATATACTGCACTTAATGTGGGATTAGCTGATCAAGTACAAAATACAAATTACAATATATATTTGTGTGTGTGTGTAAAATAGGCAAAACAACAGGTTGGAAGTACGTGAGGTTAAAGCAAAAGTTTCCCCATCTTTACATGTTTTAATAGGCCCACTAAATCATGCCTTCTATTAGCATAAATAGTATTTATGAGAGTAGTAACTTTTTCAGCACTGATTTAATACAGCCACCCATTCATTCTGGGCTATATTTCACTATAATCAACTTCTGCCTTTTTCAGCCGTTTTCCCCTTCCCTTTCGGGACATGCCAGTCGCTGAGGATGGACAGTCTACTGTCAAACCTCCCTCATCCTATCTCCATCCATCTCTCCATGTTTCTGTACATCTGTCACTAGTCTTCGCCTATGCTGGTCCAGGAGGATTTACAATGTGTTGACGCAATGTGGGACAGAACAAGTTTAAGAGAATACTTAACATACTGTATAAAAAAAATGTCTATGCCGTCAAGCAGAACTTTTATCATTTCTGTCTGACATGCATTTCTTTAATGGAAAATACCTCAAGAATCACAAATTATTTTATGACTGAAGAGTAATTTCCTCACCGTGCCAATACCTCTACACTTTCACTCCTGCCATGATTACTCAATCATTTTGCAGCTTTTTCTCGATTTTCATTCTAGCTGTCCTCCCTCCATAAAATCTCAACTTTGCCTCTCAATCCTCCATCCTACCCTCTTCCCTGGGTTCTTAATGTATTTATTAGCACTTCCTTCCTCCCTCCCCTCCATTCCTCTCTGTGGTCACAGCACACCAGACCTACCAGTGTATCGTTCACTACTAATGAGCAGCTTTATATTACACAAGGGAGAACCCGGGCCATTCTGGGTTAACAGCCTTTTACTGGGATGCCCTTTATAGTGGCTTTATCAATCTCTCATAGAGTCAGGCGCGTGTAATATCACTGTACAAGATGTAGTGCTGTTTCATCCAAAATCTCTTGAGAATAAAAGGGGAACTCCGACAGGTGGGAGTTGTTACTATTTGCCTTAAGTCACAGCTGGGCTGAAAATGTTTTTCTGTGAATGGAAATGTCAACAAATTACACACAGCAATATGTCTTACCTTTGCCGCGGCTGCGTCCTCTCTGCCAAGGGGAGGCTGTCCCTCCTCCTGCGCCCAAAGCTATAATTCTGTACAAGTATTCTTATATGTGAATGCACATGGCAGGATGGGTTTAGAATTGGGAAAAGAAAGAGGATAAATCAATAACAGAAAAACATAGGATATAGGTGTGGAAACGTATTATATATTAGAATGATGGGAAGAGAAAAATATCAAAAAGAGAAGGAACAGCCCATGATCTAAAGCACAGGTGTCAACCTCAACGCCTGGGGGCCAGATCCAGCCCGCCACATCATTTTATGTGGCCCGCAAAAGCAAATCATGTGAGTCAACTTCCATGATTCTCGCAAAAATCTGTTCCAATTTTTTTTATAATATTCATATGTATTAAATAGTAATTAGTAACTATTGTAAGCATGTTATGCTTCCAAATCCCTTTTACAGTTACTTGAACAATAGTTGAACAAACCATTATCCTTGACTTCTGATTTCAAAACTAGTTATCCATCAATTTGTTGTCTGTGTGTAATAATATGATGAGGTGATTAAACATTGATATGGTTTTACAATCATAATGGCCCTATGAGGAAAACCGTATCTACAATGTGGCCCGCGACAAAAATGAGTTTGGCACCCCTGATCTAAAGCATCGTACATCATGGTCTATTTTCGTAGACTGCACAACTGTTCTGGAGTGAAAAAACTGGCATATCTTGATTTTCATGCAAGCAGGAGTGTAGCTGCGTATGTTTGCCAATTTGGTGGACCGGTCTGTGCCAAGCTGGTCAAACCGGCACAATGAGGGTGTGTCCTTGAAATCAGCCTGGCACATGTAGGTGGCTGAAAGTCGGTCTAAACTTATGCTTGCTCAGACCACGTATAACTTTTGGTGAACGATAGACTGCTGGTCTAATGCAATAGTGGTGAATTTGATTGGGCCACCTAGGCAGACAGATACGCGAGTCCCGTGGACATGTGGTGGATAGGTCAGACGTATTCATTCATAAATTGGCCTACGTGAACAGCGACCATCAAAACCTCTATCATTTTGAAAATCAATTGATTGAATGCTTTATGGTGGCACGGTGGACGACTGGTTAGAGCGTCTGCCTTACAGTTCTGAGTACCGGGGTTCAATCCCCGGCCCCACCTGTATGGAGTTTGCATGTTCTCCCCGTGCCTGCGTGGGTTTTCTCCAGGCACTCCGGTTTCCTCCCACAGCCCAAAAACATGCATGGTAGGTTATTTGAAGACTCTAAATTGCCCGTAGGTGTGCACGTGAGTGCGAATGGTTGTTTGTTTATATGTGCCCTGCGATTAGCTGGCAACCAGTTCAGGGTGTACCCCGCCTCCTGCCCGATGATAGTTGGAATAAGCTCCAGGACGCTCACGACCCTAGTGAGGATAAGCAGTAAAGGAAATGGATGGATGCTTTATTATTATCATCATCATTATAATAGTTTTTAAATCATATAACTGGCCAGCATGGAGCACACGAACAATCGAGTGTGGAAGTTTAAGTGCCCACTTCATGGAGCAAATCTGTGATCTCCCCCAACCCAACCTTCCATCATCCCCCCATGGAGCGCTGCTTCGAGTTCCATATAAACGTACTTTGCGCGCTTCGACCTCCCGGACTCAAGCAAATCAGTTTCTTCTTCCGCCATGTCAAAGACTTCCAGTGCCCCACTCACACGCCACATTTAAAGGGAATGAGGAGCCACTTCTATTGGACAGGATTTAAGTCGGTGTTAGATATATTTTAGAAGTTATCATTTATTTGCTTAGCTTGCATTAGTATTTTGCATTGTAGCTTGCATTAGTATTATGGACAATATTTAGATAGAAAGATGTCTCGCCTTCAAGAAGATGACTCAGCAACATCCGATGGAAGGGCGCCTTGACCAAGGACGTGATCGGATGTGGTCGGGGACGTGACAGGTGTTGTCTGGTCCTATGTTTTGTGTTGTGTCTTAGTGCTTAGAACATTATGTCTTGTAAAACCCTCCTATTTTCAAATAAATGTAGGAGCGACGGGGGAGATTGTTTAGAGCGTGTTGAGTGGCTGTAACCTGAACAATCTCCCATGCACCCTCCTCATGAGTAAAATGACCAGCGTCTTCATTCCTTTTGTGTTTATTCATTATAATGTTTGGTAAGATAAATCCAACAGTCAGCCATGTTCACGCCCACAAGGGAGCAGAAGTCAGTGCAGCAGATGCACACGGGTGCGCTGGAAATTATAAACACCGGGTCTAACCCACCTCCGCGCAGTTACGCTATACTGGATTTATGCCAATCACGAAAATAGAGCCCCATGTGTGAAACATGATGGAGACAGTGTTATGGCATTGGAATGTACAGTATGGATACTAATTGTATGGGCTCACTGGTGATTAATGGATGATGTGGCTGCTGACAGATACAGACCCTTTCCAAAAAATTGTAATATCATGGAAAGGTTTATTTCTATAATTCCATTCAAAAAGTTAAACTTTCATAGATTATAGAGTCAGGGCCTACAATTTAAACAATTTCGAGTATATGTTTGTTTATTTTTACATAACTTGGGCTTCTAGCTCATAAAACCCACGAAATCAGGAATTTAGAAAATTAGAATACTGTGACGAAATCACCACTCAGTTTTTGTAGAAAAAAAAAAAAAATAAACAAATTACAGTCACATTAAATCAATCAAAATATGGTACTTTCAAAACGATATGTTCATCTTCAATACTTGGTTGGGAATCCCTTTGCTTTAATCTGTGCCTCGATGCGTTGTAGCATTGAGGCAATCAGCCTGTGGCATTGCCTGGGAGTTATGGAAGCCCTGATTTCCTTGATGCTTGCTGTCACAGTTCGTCCTTTTTTTGGGGTCTGGCGCCCCTCATTGTTCTCTTGATAATACCCCATAGATTCTCAATGGGATTTAGATCCGTCAAGTTGGATGGCCAGTCAAGCACTGTGATGGCATAGGCATCAAACCAGGTTTTGGTGCTTCTGGCGGTATCGGCAGGGGCCAGGTCCTGGTGGAAGATGAAATCTGCATGTCCATACAAGATCCTCAGGAGAAGGAATCATGAAGTCCTCAAATATTCTGGTAAACTGTTGCGGTGACCTTGGATTTAAGAGTTTACCAACACCTGCACTAGAAATTGCACCCCAAATCATAACTGACTGTGGATTTTTCACACTGGACCTCAAGCAGCTTGGGTTCTGTTCTTCACCAGTCTTCCTCCATACCCTTGGACCTTGATTCCCGAATGAAAGGCACCTTGGACCACTGAGCAACAGTCCAGTCTTACTTCTCCTTGGCCCAGTTGAGATGCTTCCTACGTTGGCTTAGGCTCAGAAGTGGCTTGACCCGAGGAACCCGACAGTTGTAGAATGAATGCGGTGTTTTTTTTAAGTTGTGACTCCCGCCTCATTCCACTCTTTCTGTATCTCAGCTAGATTCCCCACGGTCATCTCTTTTGCTGGTGAATCTTCTCCCACCACATTTTGTCCTTCCACTAGACTTTCCATTGATATGCTTGAACACAGCACTCTGTCTTCTGGCCAGTTGTCAATGCTGCAGTCTTCCTCATATTTTACCCAACTGAGCCAATTGAACCAAACTGAAGCAATTGAATGACACCTGGGGAAACCTGTGTAGGTGCTTTGAGTTTAGTAGATGATTAGTGTTTGACACTCAGTTGAAAACATTTATGGCCTGCAAAATCTGGGCTGATTTCGTCACAGTATTCTAATTTTTGCGATTGGCTGGCAACCAGTTCAGGGTGTACCCTGCCTCCTGCCCGATGACAGCTGGGATAGGCTCCAGCACGCCCGCGACCCTAGTGAGGAGAAGCGGCTCAGAAAATGGCAGGATGGATGGATTCTAATTTTTTTGAATTCCTGATTTTGTGGGTTTTATAAGCTGGAAACCCAAATTATGTAAAAAAATAAAATACATACTTGAAATTGTTTAAATTGTGGGCCCTGAATCTATAATCTATGAAAGTTTAACTTTTTGAATGGAATTATAGAAATAAATAAACTTTTCCATGACATTCAAATTTTTTGGAAAGGGTCTGTATCTGTCAGCAGCCACATCATCCATTAATCACCAGTGAGCCCATACAATTAGCATCCATACTGTACATTCCAATGCCATAACACAGTCTCCATCATATTTGACACATGGGGCTCTATTTTCGTAACTGGCATAAATCCAGTATTGCGTAACTGCGCGGGGGTGTGTTAGACCCGGTGTTTAATCTTCTTACATTCAGTGACAAAAGTGACCAAACTGAGCAAAAATCATGAAAACGCTGAATCTAGCAAGGAGAGAAGCCACACTATATTTACAGTGAATTTATCCATCTGACTAAAGCAAGGAGTACCTGATTGTATACTGTTTGATTTATAAAACTGTTAATTGTTTATAGCTTTTATCCAGCAGACAAATGTTTCTATTTTACACATAACGTCACAACTGCAAAGAGCATGAGACTTGGCCTTTAAGGAACACAGTGGATAGCCACCATTAATAGTGACCTTTACAAGACGGGAAAAAGGGCTTTAGATGTTTAGGAGTTAGTTGATGTCGTAAAATAAAAAGGTTTACAGAATATATGCCAATCTGATGTCATTATACCTTGTGCCCAATCATCACTTTAAGCTTTTTAATCATTAAAACAGACAAAGTGCAACATATTTGACAGTATATGGTAGGGTATTCCTTTGAAAATAAATTTTAGCTATTCTGCTGACAAAAACTCTGCACAAGTTTAGCAGGTCCCTTTTGTGTCGCATGACTGGACAGAATTCAGTGGCCTTTTTCGTGAGCCTCATATTCATTTAGCTTGACTTTGCCCCACACACATTTAAATTTGCATTTTCAATTTTAAAACACAGCAAAGTAAAAAGTGCAGTGCTCCGCCTACAGCACACACAAGGTCAAGTGTAATTTTGGAAAATGTGTGGATGTGTGTGCGGGCCTGTCTGTGAAAGCCACATAAATCTCCGCCTGATGGTCATGTTTTTTTCCCTCAGAACACCAAGGGAGACTAGCTACCCATAAAGCTAAAGCATTTATCTGGAGTGGCTTAGTGCATTCCTTGTATTTAGTTTATTTGTGTTGTTATAATACATGTAAGAGATCAAACCTGCTGTTGTCAAAAGAGTTGGTGACCTTGAAATGCGCATGAAACATGTATCACATTCTCCGCAGTAATTCACATTCCACTGAGGAGATAATCTGGTAATTGTGGGCAACTGTGACATCATACTTCACAAATGCACTCATCTTATACATTCTACAGGTCAGACAGAAAGAGTTGATGAAAAAGATGATTTGCAATTCTTACCAGTGAATGGCTGCAGACTGTAATCAAAGGCATGCGTCTCTCTACCAGTGAAGGCCAACACTGAATCATTGCCCCGGCAGTTGTAACGACTTTCACTGTTAGGACAACCATCGAGGTAGATTCTAACAGCGCGTCCCGAGGCTACAGAGAGATGAACACTTTGACTGACAGGAGAGGTTGTTTTATCACTTTGAATGGTGAGGCCTCTCATGCAACCTCCAAAACCTGAAAGCGAGAAGAGGGGAGAAATGGAAAAAGAGAAGAAGAAAAGTATAGGAAAGTGAAGTTTGTTTCAACATTGCACCTTGTTTATCAAGTCCTGACTTCATCTAGTGTCCACTTCATAAAGTAAATCGCCTGGGTTATCTTCACAAATTACATGGAGAATTACATCCGTTCATGTAACTGTACTCACCACGCCATTAGATACACAATCGGCCGAGAAATACATAGGCTCACACGCTTGTTTATTCAGCTACATGCAGTTTGACAATATAATAAATACTGTATACAGTGGTGCCTTGTGATACGAGTTTAATTCAGTCTGTGACCATGCTCGTAACTCAAAACATGCATACTTCATTGAAATAAATAGGAATGCAATATATTCGTTGCTGCCTCCCCAAACACCCAAGAAAACAGCGTTGTTGTTTTTTTAACAAAATAGCACTCTATAATATTATACTAGAAAAAAACTGCAATAATTAAATAGAATGTACAGAATTAAACAGTTTGTGCAACATAATTTAATGCTTCAATTCAATTCAATGTGCTGCTCCTTCTGATGTGCTGCCTTGGCCACTGAATGCAGTATAATATAGTCATACAGACAAAGGTAGACTCACCACTACTCTTAAGTGATTCAATAAGATGCAATAATATTTGTCGTTTTCCGTAGAGAATAAAGAATATATGACTGTGATTCACAGGCTGTGAATATTGTGATAGTCTGTCTACATGTGTTGCTTCAATGTTTTTGTTCAAATATCAATAGTATAAAAGGGTTTGGTTTAGCATTAAGCTCGCTGGGGCATTTCTAAGCCAATGTAGTTTCATTAAAATACACAACTTTTAATTTTCTTTGTTTTATTTTTAGTTTGACAGTAAACTGCATCAAGGAGTGACAACAAACAGCTTGAAGCCTCGTTTTTTAAGAATTGTTCACTATCTGCCAAACTGAGGCTCAGTGTTAAGTGAGTAGAGTTTGCTGGCACCATACAGTGCTTGAATCTCAAGTTTGGACTCACAAGTTAAAGCAAAAACTGGCAGAACAGCTCATATCTCGAAAAACTCAACAGTTGGGTTACTCATATCTCAAGGCACCACTGTATTGATAAATTAATGCTTTTTTGAACATTATCATTTTGTATTTTTTTACACAGCTCTTTTATTGGATATCAGTACATTCTGCAGGTCTCCCTTATGTGTCCGGGGAGTCCCACTTGTATAACCTGAAAAATTAATCATAAGTTTGAACACCACACCCTTAAAGAGACCCCAATATATAATGAAATGATCTAATTTGTCTGATCCTTTGGTGCATACATATATCTCACCGTGTCTGAGACTGTGGATGTCCAGAGCAGTGTGTGTGAGTTGAGTAGGCACCCCACCCAGGTATAATGGTGAGTCAACGCTAAGCCTCCCTGCTGCTCCTGCTCCCCTCGTCTCCTCTGCCCAGTCATCGAGAGCAGCAGAGATGAGTGCGCTGTGTTTTGCCAGTGAAAGCTGCTTCCAGTGTCCATCACAGTAGCTAAGCCCCACCCACATGCTAAGCTCAGTCACGTGACCTCCGGTGGAGAGAAGGAATGACAGGAGGCCACCCTTCAGCTCCACCTAAAATGACACATCAACAGAAAAAAATATCACAATGTTGAGCATTACAAATGATATCTGATCTATTTAAAGTAATATTTCAATGAGGCACATCCTACCAGCATATAATCATCAGTCTGTGTGTTGTATGTAAAGAGCAAAAGTGCATTGAGTTGGTCTGTTCTAAACTCCATTGAGATGTCAAAGTCCTGTCCTCCACGAAACACATCTCTGTTTAACTCCAGGTAACCTAAACACAAGATGGTATAGCAAGGAAACATTAGTTGCTCCACTAAATAATCATCTAATGCACAGGTGTCAAACTGGTGGCCCGGGGGCCAGATCCGGCCCGCCACTCATTGTGTTCTGGTGTAATACCATTGAGATACTTGCAAGCATTTTTTTTGTTACCAATCCCCCTTTGAAAGGAAATGTAATAGTTGAAAAACATGTTTTTATAGGCTTCTGATTTCAAAACTGGCTATTCATCAATGTGTTGTGTATACTGTATGTAATTACAGTATACGAGGTAATCTTTCATTTATATGGGTTCAGAGTTGTAGTGGCCCTCCGGGGGAAGTCATAACTACGATGAGGCCCGTGACAAAAATGAGTTTGACACCCCTGATCTAATGGATTTGATCCAAAACCCGGTGGTGGATTAAACCTGATTGATATCCCCACTTCATATACTACTATACTATAAATCTTTGCTTCAGCAAGATCTAAAATGATGGTACGATAACATCACTCAAGCTAGAAATCTGCACCACTATTATCAACAACAATCAACATTGTCCTACCATGACCCAGAAAATGGGCTCCATCCACAGTATGAATCGGGCATCCCTCCCAGCTTTCACAGGCTGATATTTTATTTGTGGCTTTTGTCCAGTCCAGAGATGTCCACTCATCCGAGGGGCTGTCAGTCATCTTGAAACGCACGTCTCTCAGGCAACCAGAGAAACCCTGTCGCATCAGTCGGGCAACCCCTGGTGGACGCCGACAAGAATTTCAAAAAACTTTACCTGTCACTTTTAAAAAAATTTCACGCAGTGGGTTCTATGCCTAAAATATGCAGCAAACGTTCAACATGCAGTTAAGATGCAATTCAGGCCAGATTCTTCAAAGGACATACTTAAAAAAAAAATAAATAAATAAAAGATGTTTTTTTAAAACTAATTATGCCACAAAATGCCAATGTATGCCAGGATATTTGTATTTATATTTCGAGAAAGAGTTGTATTTTACTCACCTGAATCTGTCCGTCGCAGAGTTAAATCTTCCGGCAGTCCTCCAATGAACACTCCTGTATTCTCACCAATTATAGTGCTGCCACTGAAGGCTGAAGAACTTCCTAGGTATGGTAGAGCATGTTTGTGGGTGTGAGGGTATGAATATTCTTTTTGGACGGGTCGGTGGTGGTTATTGAGGTGCAAGAGCAACAAATACAATGAGAGCAGCATGTTTGACATGATTAAAAGGGCATAACCTGCATTGAAGGTATCTGCGATGGGACAAAATATGGATGTCACAATGTATCATGTAGTTTTTTTCTTATGATACAGCATTGATACACATGCATCAAATGTCAATATTACACTTTATGAAAATTGGTGTGCAAGACTAATTTTTAAAACATTTCCAAATTACAGAGAAATTGTGATGAATCAAAGAGTTCTCACTGGATTGTGATATTTGTGTACAGTAGTTGGCAATATATGGTGGTAATATTGTAGCGCAAATTGCTATAGAATTTCCAGCTCTCATTAAAGGGGGACTTTTAATTTCTTAAATAAAAACCATTAAAGTGGTAAAATGCTATTCGCAAAATTGTTATTAACAAGCAGTAACATACCAGTGAAAAATGTGAAAGTGACACAGACGTGTGCGTGCATGCGTGTAAAGCAGTAGTTTCCTCCCCAGGTTCCTCAAAGAGTAGCTGGGATTAACCTGGTCAATACCTCAACAACTGGGAAATTTACACACAATGAAGCAGACACGCACAATTACTTCTATATCCTACGCTATTTACATTCACACACTTTCATTTAAAAACACCTGCATTAACACTTACACAGCCACACAAACAGGCGATACATTCAGCAGTCCGTATGAATGAGTTACCTCTGTATTGATTGTTCACAACGATTGTTCCCACGGCCCCTCGCCTTGTTGCTATGATGTGGTGCCATTTTCCATCGTTGTAGTGTCGCCCCCCATCCCCTTGTGCACTCACAGTCACCACTGAGCCCTACAAAAAGCACAAAAGAGTAAAAAAATAACATTGTGTAATCCAACTTCTTGAATAAGAAGCTGAAAAGAAAACTGTATACTGTAGTCGCTTCAACGGAGAAACAAGGAGTCAAATCAGTAATCTAGCTGTTAGATGGCTGCTTTGCTCATTATCCACACACAAAGTCAGCCATCATAAAATATGAGTTTGCACGGTGGTGATTGTTATGATAATCAAAATTCCAGACTGGACTAAATTAAGGGCTTCCATCTCTTGCGTAACCAGTGTTAGGCACTTGCAATCAATGGTCATTCGTGTAAAGTCACCAAAAGCACACTCCAGCGCGGCTGAAGAGGGGTTTCTCTATTAAAGGCAGACATCATTGTTGTGATCCGCTTTTGGCAAATTAGAGACATGTAGTAAAACATGAGTGCCAGATTGGTAAACACTCACGAAAAACGCTCTGACAGCACACAGATCGACACAAACAGTGATGAAGATTTAATGAAGGGATCAATAAATGTATGAATGCCAAAGTATATCAGCCTCTGGCATCTTTACAACCAACACTAGATGGCTCTTCTTAACAAGACAGCAGGGTAAAAGGTGCTCTGCCTCACCCTCACTCTTTTAATGGCACACGTAACCGGACCAAATTCATGCCAATTAAATACTCAAAAAATGCTAAACACCTCTCACTATTGGTGCCCTTGAGTAAGTCATTACAAGCATTAACTATCCTGCAGACCAAGCACTGTGTGATTGTTATGTTAAGGTTCAAAGTATGCTAAAATATTAGTGTGAAAACAGACAGTAGAAGGATAAATAGTGTCATTCACACGGTTTTAATCATAACCAACAACTGACAATGAATAACAGCTTGGAACTTCAAACACCATCATTTTGAAAGAATTTGAGGAAATCAAAATGAACACCTGCAGATATGTAACACACTGAAATTGGTGTTAATTTGCTCACCAAAGCACGTATTTCCATTTGATGTGTTGATCGCTGGATCACACATATTAGAAGTCTTATTTTGTAAGGCTCTTAATTCACTTGTTAAGGTCTTTAAATTCCAGGAACTGAACCTTTAAGGCACATTTTACAAAATCTGTGACATTACTACACCCTGATTTTGGAAATATATTTATGCTAAATCTGATAGAGGTCAAGTCATCAATACTTACTCTGGTATGTAGGAAGCGGGGGGATGTAAAGCGAATTACCTCCCGGACACTTACATCTCATGCACGCGCATCATCAGTTATTGTGGCAGCACAATTGACTGTTTCAAATTTTATAATATAGCAGTTAACCCATTTTTAAATGCTCTGGCTTCATTATCAATTTATTTTTACACTTGCATGACAGTTAAGGAACACGGTTTAAATAGGCTAACTAAAACCTTGCTTGTACAGTTAATTAAGATTTTATTATGGTGACAGTTTGATGATTTAAATTTTGAAATACAAACAAAAAGGATTGTCTTCACCCTGTAACGGGTTACTGTATTGCTTTTGCTAAATGGAGTTGATAATGACAACTGACAAACCTTTCTGTCTGCAGTACATTTCTACACCAATAAAGCGTAGTTAGCCAAAATGTAAGGTCAGTGGGTGTTTGTGTAAATGCACATGCAGTAAACAGGTATTTCATACTTTGGAGCATGCCACGTTTGTCATGTAGGCACTTCATAAGCATATCATTAGCCTGCATGCTAAATTACACCCCGTGCACTTGTAATCCCATTAGGCTAGCGCAACAGGCTAATAGGGAGAAGTAATGGGCCAGGCTGAATGTATCTAGGGGAACACCAATAAACCGTGACACTACTCCCACTGTTAATTATCCTGAACTAGCCTAAATAAAAGAGTCAGCCGAGTCACAGAAGTCACACACACTAATCATGCATACAGCAGCATATATAACTAATATGTTGCCTGCATTTTGATTGAGACATTTGGTTACAAGTATTGCATGGATACTGATGAGGAAGGGATATACTGTATGTCCTGTATGCTTGTTTTTGTTTCAGAGCCTAATTAGATGGTCACCGCATGGAAATATGTGCAATCGTCTGCTATCATTGCTTTCATCATCCAAGTCATTGACTTTTCAACCCCTCTACATGTGTCTGTAAGGATGGATAAGGGAAGAGCGGCTGTGTGTGTGTGTGTGTGTCTGCGCGCACAAGCAAGGGTGCAAAGCTTAATTAGCTTGCAATTGGTATTCACGCGTGGTGACTGCAGGGAATGAGTTAATTGCAGTCCAATTCAAACGTTGACACACTTTTAAAGTCCCCCCCCCCCCCCAACCCCCCCTCCCTCTCGGTCCATCTCCTTGACAGAACGCAATGAGCGGGCTACAGATCACATTTATAAGATGAGAGCTGGCGAGAGAAGAAAAGACAGACAGACAGAAGAGGAGTGTAGAGTGGATCAGGAAAAAATAGGACTGCTGAAGGTGAGCAAGTATGTCAAGTGAGCAGAGTTAGATTTTAAACTATGAAAAACTGGTTTCAGTATGTGACTAGTTTTCAGTGGTGAATCATTTGGACAGCTGTTTCTAATAAGATTTGCTCATGCAGGTACATACGGTAACCAAAACATTAGAAACTGACATAATAGAGTGTAGTTCTAGCGCAAATTACAACCATAATAATAATCACATAATAACACCTCTCCACAGCGTTAGCTTCTCTTTCTGTAAAGGAAGAATGGTTAATTTATTGTATTATTATTAATTATGCAGCTGAACCAAATAAATCCATAGCATGGCAATTATACATACACACTGATGTTTGAATGACACCATGGTTCCCTCTTATTGGCATATTCTTGATGGTGTGTGTAAAAAAAAAAAAAAAAAGTGTCCATACCTGAGGGTCAAACAAAAAGTAGGGACGTCCGTTTTTTATCTGGATAGCCAGAAATTCTTCCTGATTTCCAGGAGACAGGGCACAGACCAGCAAGCCATCTGGAGAGTGAGTCTTGAAACTCAATTCAACACCTGAAGCAACGTAAGATGAAAACAGTGAGAGTTTTGTGACAGAACAGTAAATTTTAAATCTACTACAAGAATTAGGTATGACTTGAACCACGAGACGTCAAAACAATGCTGTATGAAAAGGTTTTTAGAAGTTTAAAAGTGAGTTACAACTATTAGATTAAGACTATCGAACAACATTCTCGACAAGAGTACCCCCCCAACAAACTCATTCATTGATATTTCTTGTCTTCTTCTACATCTCCATCAAGTTCATGATATCCCAATTATACTATAACGCTGAGCTTCATTTTCCCTATAAGCCAACTGTCAAGGATAATCTTACCACTAAGATACTTTGGGAAAACATGAAGCTCAGAGGACGAGCCTCAGAGGACGGACTTGATACCACTATTTTAACAGATCTTACTTGTAATCTCTTGCTTTTATCTGTAAAACCGAAATCCTCCAAAGATATTTGGCACCTCCGCCCAACCTCAAATGCATTACATTGCTTTTCATCCCCATCCTTCCCTTCACAGTGCTTGTCCAGAAAGTGAAAGTCAACAACAACTTCCCGTTTGCTTTAGAACAAACTTCGTCTGTTTGGTGTTTCCACTTACTCAAGAGTAGGGTCGCTGCTCGTATTAATTGTATGACTTCAGAGGCTTTCAACTTTAGAGTTTCCACTGTAGTTCTCTATAATGTTGCTTTGCTATGTGCTACTGTAATAAGCATGTGCAAAATGTGATAAGACTTAAACATGTGTCTCTCATTCCTATTTGTTGAGTAGATCATTGATGGCACCCCAACACAAATTTTGTGAATTTGGAAAATGTACAGTTCCTCCTTAATACACAAAACTTCTTCAGTAAAAAGTAATGGTTCTTCTGTTTGACACACAGACGCACAATAATTCCTCCGGCATGGTGTGCTGTCATGTTCTGTTGGATCTGAGATTGAATGTTAATCCACTACCAGAGCTACAGTTTCATGGGTGCATCTACGTGTGTACGTCTGTCTCTCTGTAGGGAACGGAAGTGTGGGAAGATCTGAAGAGTTGAATGCAAAAAGTCCAGAGTTCACCAGGAGCCGCTGTTAGCAAAATAATTAAGAGTGTCTTCACTTAACATGCGGCACAGTCAAACAGTTACATGGACACATCAAGATGAATGCAGATTAACCATTTTCAGATAGATTCTTTGAACACTTTTCTGAGAAGGAACATACTCTCACTGGCCACAGTGTTAGGTAGTGCAGTTTTATATCACTGCGAACTGCAATCACCATAATAAACATATTTTTATATAAATACCTCTCTGACACCATCAAATGAAACCTAATATCGCTATTATTTTAAAGGTGTATTTTTTTATGCAACTTTTGTGTTGATTTCATTAGGTTGTGACGCTGTACCTAATTTTTGTTTTTTTTCAAAAGCTATTATTTTGGGCCTATTGTTGCGATTAGCTAGTGTACAGCACACAATATTGAAATGCATTTGCCAACAAGATGTTATTTATACAGGACAACAAACATACTTTTTCCCGAGCATGTTAAATATAATGTGCCTTACAAGAACATTCGGAGTGGCCATTTTTACTGGACTCAAAGATAAAATTATTTTTATCCTGACTATGTGATGTTCTTGTTTGTCTTGTTTTATTATTATTTTATTTTTATTATATCCATTTTATGCCGGAACAGTTTTATTGTGTCACAGGGGCGTTTTTAAGCTTCCACTGTGATTTCTTAGTATTATAATTGAAGTTTATTGAGAATCAGAGTCAATCAGTCGAACAGAACAAAGTTTCTAGAGGGGAGAGAGAAACAAAGACAAAAGACAAAGCAGTAATTGTAAACAGGATGAGAGAAGTAAGTCATTACATTATCGACAACAATGAAACATTGAATATGAGTGTTGCATGGGACTGTAGTGCTACACTCTGTGAGGGAAGGTCAGGACAAGATAGAACACGACAAGGACAGGAAAAGAAGCATGCAAGACACGGGTCGTGAACCCGGCTGTACAACTGAAGTGTGGTGGGATTAACTATGGAAATTATAAAAGTCGACAGGACGGGAGTATGAATGAGGGGAATCACAAGCGATTTGCATATTCATGAGTTATTTGTCGCAATAAGTGCATGGCGCCACACCCGCTGAAAGAGTCCCAGGGGTGTGTGCCTGCGGACACATGGAAGTGAATTGACACCGTTTTACATGCACAAAGACTGACAGAAGTGTCCTGTAATTGCTGTGCCCGCACCACGGAGGGTGAGGACCCCACCCAATCAATCGAGGGGCTGGATCAGGCCCATGGGTCCACCCGAGAGCAGCCGGTAGCCGGGACACGTCCCACACCGAGGGACCTAGGGCGGTCCGCCGGCCTCACCGAGGCACCCCGACAACTGGCCACCCAGTGGGGGCCACAGGGACCCAATGCCACCACCGAGACAACCCCCCCCACCCCACCCACTGCTCCACACGCCCCGCCACCCCAACTCCCCTCCAACCCCAGGAGAGCCAGACGCCCCCAACCCGCAGGGCCCGCGATGCAGCCAGTCCCCGCCCAGCCCGAGGGCGGGAGAGTGTCCTTTGTTTGTTGGAAAGGACGGCTGATAGGGGCACCCGACAAGGGAATGATAAGGGGGGGGACCCAGGGAGCAGCTGCGGGCCATGAGAGGGGAGCCCCAACGCCAAGCAGTCATCCAGCCCGGGTGGGGGGGCTGGACTCAGGAGCACCGCCATGCAACTAAGTGAGAACCCACCTCCCCCCCTGTTACTATGACTGCCAGGTCCCCGACTGTCAGTCATTGGCCCTACCCCGTGCATCAATGCCCCCTTAGTGGTGTATTAAAATCTGGATAGGTCAGTTCGCCGATAGAGAGGTGGGGTGCTGGGCTGCCAGGCACAGCCAAATCCCCCCCACCCACGACCCACCGCCCCCCCCAGATGGGTGTATGTACTGCATTCAAACGTGGGCAGTGTGTGTGATGGATTTAAAATCCATGGGGGCAGGCAGGGCGGAGGGGCAGGGCACACGGACCGGGAAACAGCACAGACGTGCTGAAACCCGGTCCGACACCCACACCCTCCCGATCCCATACCAGTCCCCCAAGAACCCTTTGATATGTATATGCGCCCAGATGTGATTACTGAGAAAAATATGGTGTGAGTGTGACTGATGACTGATTAAGAGGCATGGCTCCAGCAGGTCAGACCCATTAGGCCGGACAACCACCAATGAAGAGGGCTACCTCACCCAGACCCGCAGCACTGACCCCGGACCCCCCCGTTCCTGCTAGCACCCACTACCCGCTCCCGAGTGTGGGAGGTGGAACCCCTCCTCCCCCAAACCAGGCAGGGACAAAAACCCCACAGCAGGCCCCACAGCCCACAGGGGACCGCCCAGCTCACCCATGGGAAGAGGAAGAGGGGACCGCAGCGGGACGCAAGGAACGGAGAGGAGGAAGTAGGCCGGAGGAACGACAGGGCGGCCCCACCGCCCCCACCAGTAGCCAGAGCGGGGGACCATGGCACCGCTCCAGCACCCACGGAACATGGGCAAGTCAGCATCCCACCACCAATACTCCCCAGGAAGTCGCTCCAGTGGTTCCCACCCTCGAGATCAGGAAGGAGTGAAAAAAGGCTCCGCCCCCACAGACGCCAGAACAGCAAACACAGGAACAAGAGAAGATCCCCCTCCTCTCACCATGCAAACCGTGTGTGAAAATAAAAATAAAAAATAAAAATAAATAGAATAATAAAACAACAGCAACCTCGACAACAAAGAATACAGAATTCCATTGTTTACTTTCACACTTATGAAAATAGTCTTGCTATTGTCTCTCCTGAATGTTTTATAACCACATGTATATAGAGTGCACAATATGCATTGAAGACATGATCAACAATTCCTTGCATTTGGACGTGTTGTGTACATCAAGCAGGCATGTGTCATTTACATTGGTGGCCTTGTCAGTGCAAAGAAGAGTGAAGTCATGACAGATACCTGACATTACATTAAACCTTCTAACCTTTTAACCTTCTCCATGACTATTTTTTGTCTTCCCCTTGCTTTAAACCTTCCTTCTCTTTTTCTTGACCTCTTTAGCTTTTCTCTGTGTTGTCTGCCATTTATATTGATTTTTATTTTATGCATTTCAATTTTTATTTTAAACCCTTGCACTACACTCTCCATCAACATTTATGTATCTTGTTTTTGTTTCCTGATAAAAAAAATTGGTTTTCTCCGGGCACTCTGGTTTCCTCCCGCATCCCAAAAACATGCATTAATTGGGGACTCTAAATTGCCCGTAGGTGTGAATGTGAGTGCGAATGTTGTTTGTTTGTATGTGCCCTGCGATTGGCTGGCAACCAGTTCAGGTTGTACCCCGCCTCCTGCCCGATGATAGCTGGGATAGGCTCCAGCACACCCGCGACCCTAGTGAGGAGAAGCGGCTCAGAAAATGGATGGATGGATATTTATTTCTGCGGAACCGGGTACTGAGCCTGACCGCAAATAGCCAATTTCCAAGAGTAATTGACGTTCCTTCAAACATTTTTCTAACTTTAAAAACACAATCAACAACTTACAGCTAGGGACACAGATCCTCTAAGTACAGTACCTGTACATACACGTCAACAACAGAATTACTATAGTGGTGTAGTCTGGGGTAAAACAATGACCATTTGACTGCACAGTAAAGTACAGGAGTAACATCAATGGGGCCTTCGCTGCTGTGGTGGCCTGTGCTGGTGGGAAACACCATTGTTTTGTTGGCTGATGGATCCGAGCAACATAGCAATTGGCGCTAGAATGGCTACCACATCAGTACTTACTGACCATTGGATCTTCAAAGTGACAACACGAACTGGCTGTCAAGCAATGTTCCGCTAAACCTTTATTACAGATTCCACTGGGTTTGATGCTGTGTTCAGTCCTAGTTTGGCGAAAATATCGTGAGCCAAAGTAGCCATAGCAGACATGAGTACCACCATCTTATTTATTCTTCTATTCCCGATGACAGTCAATCACAAATTTGAACAGCTGATAGATTTGTGATTGGGAAAGCGAGTCGGGCGCTGGGAGCGGAGCGAGTGATTACAGTGTGTGCAGGCGGAACTTCCAAACACAATGCCGCAACAATCTGTTGGATGTTTTTTTGGTGTGGTTATGACGGACAGTAACTGTTCTTTGTCTTAATTAAAGAGACGCTACAATAGAAAAATAATTTTCTGGCGTTTTTGCCATGTCACAGAAATGAGAATGGATTCATTCCGTGAATAATGGGGGATTGTTTAAAATTATTAGATTTAAAATTTTGCTGTGTGTAACAACTTGACAGGGAATGTCAACACTTGCTTAGGAAGGTGTTTGGTCCAAATGTACAGCAGCTAAGTAACACTCTGCTCGTGCTCAGCATTACTACCCTGGGATTTCCCCCCAGGACTTGTGCTACTTCATGCTGACAACCACTTTGGAGCCATCAACAAACAGACCTGCGCATGCATCATGACAGGAGTCTGCACCACACGAACACACACACACACACACGCACACACAAAATCAGCGGAAGTATTTTCGACAGGGATTCGGCTAATTGGAAAAGACTTATCACAGTCATCTAGTCAAAAGTATCCGGGAGTGCCATATTTTTACCTAAACTGTAGTTCACTTTCTCTGGTCGCAATCAGTTTGTTTTGTTTTTCAAACAGTAAAAAAATCCAAGCAAACCAAATTGCTTCACATCCAACCATGTGAGAGTGACCTCAGTGCTGGGACGAGAGGCAGGGTACACCCTTAACTGGTCGCCAGCCAATCGCAGGGTATATATAAACAAACAACCATTCACGCACACATTCACACCTAAGGGCAATTTAGAGTCCTCAATCAACCTACCAGACATGTTTTTGGGATGTGAGAGGAAACCGGAATGCCCGGAGAAAACCCACGCAGGCACGGGGAGAACATGCAAACACCACACAGGCAGGGCTGGGATTTGAAACCCGGTCCTCAGAACTGTGAGGCAGTTGTGCTAACCAGTCGTCCACCGTGCCGCCGAATGGCTGAAACAGTGCTACTAAATTTTAAGGGCTATATTTTCATAGAGCTGCTGCGATTCAGTGTCAAAAGTGACTCATTTTGATTTTCGTGCAAGCGCAAGACTCGCTGCGACAAACTGGGGGTTTCGGCAGAGCGAGGGTAGGCTATGGAGGAGGAGGGGCACATGCACGAACAATCGTTTTTTAAAACGCCGGCTGCCCACATCTACAAAATAATAACAACCTGGTCTAACCCGCCTCCATGCAGATTTACGCCGCCAGTCGCGCTGGATTCAGTTACTATGTTCACACTTTACCAAAGGAACCCCAAATTGGGAGGGAGGATAAACTCTTTTCATTAAAAAGGAGGGAAGGGTGCTCATGTGAAATGTTTAGCATAGTTGTCTATCCTTGATAAACATCACTGTGTGACTGTGTGATTCTTTTCTATCACAGCAATGCTGTGATATGTGCATGTACTTTTGCATCATACAATCATAGATCACAATTTTTTTCAAAATATTTCATTAACAATATGAGATTTTAAAAGTGTCTAATGATATCAATTTGACTATTTGAATGTACCGTTTCCTACTTTGTTAAATGTTTCTGCTCTGTCTGTCTCAGCAAACGGACGAGGTTGTGTGTAATCATCTAGCCAACATAACCTGAATAGCTCCAGTCATGTTAGCTCTCTGCTGGCATTAATCAGAGCTTGGCGTATTAATGAGAGCGCGGCAGCTAGCTAATTACACCCATAGATTCTGCTGCAGCCCATTAAATATACAAATGACAGAATTAAAGAGCCCAGCCTCTTCTGATTAATCTTTAAATGGGGAAAAACTAATGATGTCTGTGCAAACTTTCCTTTCACACATTTCTCCCCCTCTCCTCTCAACATCAATGCCTGGCAATCAATCATATTAATTAAGGAAAAATAATTTGTATCATTTAACGTTTCCCTCTTTCCTGCTCAGTCACTTCAGCAGTGCTGCAAGACTGTACTGTAAATGATCCAAGTCTATTTGTTCTGGCATCCATTCTTTCTATTTTTTTGTTTTGTTTTGCCTAACCAATGTTTTTGATGTTTAATTTCTCTTCATTTTATGAAGGCTGAGGAAATACATCTGGATTATCTTAAATATGTAGGATGCATTATACTGCATAATCTGTTTTAGAGCCAGTGTCCATTTAAATCCATTATTTCTCCCAGTGTAATGTATTCCGCACATATTCCTTCACCGATAAAAGTACAAGTAGGAAGTCACATCATGGGACTTTTATATATAGATGCATCATAGAAAAGATGAATGGACTAACATGCATTTATGGAAACAAGCACTTAGCTGGTATTCATATCAGTGCACTAATTGCATATACTTATAATCCTCTTTTAGCTAAAGTAAGATTCAGTGTGATACACACTGACCTTAAGTACCCCGGATTCATTCAGGATTAAGAAGCATCGTTAATCACAACTGAACAGACTCATTTTATGGAAGAATGTACTCCTATCATAATAATAAAAAACAACCTACTCTGAAAAAAATAATTTGGTGGGCATAACAGGAGGTCAAAGGCCAGACAAGGGAGTACAAATGTAAAGAGTATATACTGTATATATCTTTTGAACAAAGTATTGACCCTGTTCAAAGATGCACCCTTAATTGGCATGTTTAGGAAGGAGATCATAAACTATAAAACAATAGTAAAACAAAAGTATAACTGTTTTTCAGAGTGGTTCTGAATTACAATCCAAATGAGAGGTCACAGGCTTTGTGTATCGAAGCGATTTAAAAAATGTTTTTGTTAAAAACACTTTACAGTATATGCGAATCCAAATGTGACAGTTGTGAGTGCACAGAGTTGCTTGGTTTCCTCGAGGCATCAACGATTTACGACTCTCTCCTCTGTGATCAATTGACTCTCGAGGGGGCATTACACTGCATTACATTCATAATCCAATTTGGCTTTGATTTGTTCGCTGTTCCGTGCGCTTCGATGGGAATAATTGTCTGTAGATGATGCTATTAGTATTGATGGTTGTAAGAGGGCGATGGTTTGAGGACTGCTGGCACATTGATGGTCCAGAATAGATCTGGTCTGAAAGTGATTGTCTGATCCATTACATTTTATGAAGAAGAAGAGTGGAGCAGAGGATAAGGTTCTACTCAGAGAAAACACGTTTCCTTTGTGATCAAGGTGCATGGGTGAGATAAAATGAAAAATAACAACACCGTATATAGTGTTCAGTAGAAACAAGTAGAGCTTGGAGTGAGGAGCTCAAATAGCCAGAGGCAAGTACAACAATTTTGTATTTTACTAATACTGAAAACCTTTGAGTGAATGTACAGTGGGTATGGAAAGTATTCAGACACCCTTAAATTTTTCACTCTTTTTATATTGCAGCCATTTGCTAAAATCAAGCCCCCCCCCCAATATACACACAGGACCCCATATTGACAGAAAAAAAGGAATTGTTGAAATTTTTGCAGTTCTGTCAGGTTGAATGGTGAACATTGGTGGACAGCCGTTTTCAGGTCTCTCCAGAGATGCTCAATTGGGTTTAAGTCAAGTCTCTGGCTGGGCCATTTAAGAACAGTCACAGAGTTGTTCTGAAGTCACTCCTGTTATTTTAGCTGTGTGCTTAGGGTCATTGTCTTGTTGGAAGGTGAGTCTGAGGTCCTGAGCAATCTGAATGTTTTCGTCCTTGGATAGCCCTGTACTTGGCCGCATTCATCTTTCCTTCAATTGCAACCAGTCGTCCTGTCCCTGCAGCTGAAAAACACCACCACAGCATGATGCTGCCACCACCATGCTTCATTGTTGGGACTGTATTGCACAGGTGATGAGCAGTGCCTGGTTTTCTCCACACATCGCTTATAATTAAGGCCAAAACTTTCTATCTTGGTCTCAACCGACCAAAGAATCTTATTTCTCACCATCTTGGAGTCCTTCAGGTGTTTTTTAGCAAACTCCATGCGGGCTTTCATGTGTCTTGCACTGAGGAGAGGCTTCTGTCGGGCCACTCTGCTATAAAGCCCGACTGTTGGAGGGCTGCAGTGACTTTCTAGAACTTTCTCCCATTTCCCGACTGCACCTCTGGAGCTCAGCCACAGTGATCTTTGGGTTCTTCTTTATCTCTCTCACCAAGGCTCTTTTCTCCTCGATTGCTTAGTTTGGCCAGCTATAGGAAGGGGTCTGGTCATCCCAAACGTCTTCCATTTAAGGATTATGTAGGCCATTGTGCTCTTAGGAAACTTAAGTGCATTTTTTTGTAACATTGGCCAGATTTGTGCCTTGCCACATTTCTGTCGCTGAGCTCTTCAGGCAGTTCCTTTGACCTCATGATTCTCATTTGCTCTTACATGCACTGTGAGCTGTAAGGTGTTATATAGACAGGGGTGTGGCTTTCCTAATCATGTCCAATCAGTATAATCAAACACAGCTGGACTCCAATGAAGGTGTCGAACAATCTCAAGGATGATCAGAAGAAATGGACAGCACCTGAGTTAAATATGAGTGTCACAGCAAAGGGTCTGAATACTTATGGCTGTGTGATATTTCAGTTTTTCCTTTTTAATAAATCTGCAAAAATTTCAACAATTCCGTTTCTTTCTGTCACTATGGGTTGCTGTGTGTACATTAGTGAGGAAAAAAATGAACCTAAATGATTTTAGGAAATGGCTGCAATATAACAAAGAGTGAAAAATGTAAGGGTGTCTGAATACTTTCCGAACCCACTGTATGTTGATAGACTTTAGGCTACAGTATATCCCCAGAAATATGAATGATACAATCTAAAGTCAAACTGTTCAGATCATATTCCCATTGTCAAAGGTTGACACCGCAGTCTGTGGAAACGGCGCATATGCAGTGGTTCTTTTTTTTATTATAGTTTTGGCCATAATGATCGATTCACTGCCCGTTAAGAATTCTGCTAATTGAGGGGAATGGATTGTTGATTCATAGAATTTTGGAGCAATTGAGGAAAATTAGAGTGCACTATTTGGCTGCAACCAGCAGAGGGAGTTGTTAAATCTACTCGGCTGGCTGACAGCAGTGCTACTGCTACTGGCAAGAGCATCATTATACAGTATTACATTTTTACAAGGTATAAAGTTAAATCATTAAGTCAATATTCTACTGTGATTGAAGTTTTTTCTTTTTACAATTCAATAGTAAAATAATGATTTATTCTTCATATAAATTCATCATAACATTTAGGCCTGTCCTACAGGAAAGAGTTATTGCTTGGCAATATCCAAAGTTGTGTTTGGAATAATTTATTTCTTGTGTTTGCTGCAAGTAAAGTGCCTCCCGAAAAATCGCATGCTAAATCGCAATATTTGCTTTAAAAAAAAACAAAAAAAAACTCGCAATTAAAAGTAATTTCCCAAATTGTTCTGCCCTACTTCTAATTGATGACAAGGTAGTTTTAATTGGGCCCACATTGTTAAAGCTTATCGGCTTCCCTGTCACAAGGACTGGCTAAGTGTGGCTAAACGTTTACCCACATAAACGTGATGATGTGGCTAATTACACACAAGTGTGGCAAGGAGATTTTTATACTGTTTAGTCACATTGGCTAAGAGGTTTCATGACTCAGTGCCAACCCTGTAAAAGACTAAGTAGAATAGCTTGAAAAAGGGCATCCTGGGCATTTCAAACCCAAATAATCTTGCGAACCAGATAAAAGGACATCAAAGATTATGACAACTTAAAAAATTTAATGGCATGGGACCTTTAAAATTATGAACAACAAAGAACAAAGTTGTGATACGTTTATCCAAGGCAGTGAACGAGCTTTGGATGGCACAGAAGAGCTTTTGCCGCTCAAATCGCACTGATTAGTATCAGCAGTCATTAATTATGAGCGTCAGACTGGCTGATGTTCTCAGATGAAGCAGAACATGTTTGGATGAGCAGCTCAACCCTCTAATGATGCCGGTAAACAGAAAGATAATTGTCCTTTAAGATGACTGCAGAAGTCATCCTAAAGGATTGTCACGAGAACACTGTGATTATGCAGAGTAATTAGTCAGGGGGAAAAAAAGAACACCACTAAAGCCAGTGTACTGTATATGATAACACTATGGCTGGATTGAAATGCCCAAAACTAATTTAGTTTCTACATCATACATTTTTTTTGGACTGTATACTTACATGTACAATATATATGGGATGTGACACATACAGTACACATTTACATTGTATGTATCCATCTCGGTTTACAGTTTACATTCATTGAAGACATCCAACATTCAGAGCTGTCCAAAATGTACATAAACAACTACACGAGTGTCAAAACAGGGTAGTGACAACACTGAAATAAACCGCAATAAATAATAAATGTTGTTGTGTATACACACTTCCAGACTGTAGACCTAAGGCACCATTTTTAATCATTATTTCATTAGCTATTCAATGGTTTATATGTTTTTACTCTATCTAAGACTTATAGCGGGTGTTTTTCTTTACTTGTTTGTGTTGTTTGAAGAGATGTGGGTGTGTAGTTGCCACACTGATGGGGTAGATCTGATCTGTCACTTTACGCTGCTGTCGCATTGGCAGATATCAGGTATGATATTTTTATCCACATTTGGAAGAGACCTGATTCTGATCTGCGGATATCTGATTTAATGCATTTTTCTTCTCTTTATACAGCCATGTTGTATATATATTGTGTTACCTTGGGAACACAGAAATTTATTTTTTATCTTGAGCCCCTGACATCACGTCTGATTCTGGATGTGCTTTCTTACCATTGAAGTCGGTGTTAAAAGGCAGGGAGTCACTGGGAAACTGGTAGTAACCAGTGCCAGAGAACCTGGTACCTCTGATGAAAGGACCTTGGGGGTCTGAAACAGAAACGTCTGTCCTCTCCACCTGGAAATAACAACATGACTGAATGAATACAAGGAAGACTACAACGACAACAATACTTCAAATAGCGATACCTCCATCCCAGCCTATTAGACATTGGTTTCAAATTGTTATAATCAGCTCATGAGTTATTGAGCTATGGGGAAGACCGTATTTCATGAGGCCATTGTGACCTTGACCCTTTATGCCCACTCGGGACAGCTCATGCTTGACTTAAGGGCATGTTTGTGCTGGATGGATTGAAATTCTCTTAAAACTTACCTGGGACGTCATGATTGGGATAAAAACAAACATCATCCCTCTTGCCATGCACAACTGTGTCCCATGATTACACTGTGGTTTGTGTCTACAACAACAGACAACCTTAACCTGTTTACAGACCTGGTACATTGGATGTGGTCCATTGAGTTGAGATGGGACATCCCACTCTATCTGAATAGTGGTTTCATTGACTGGGAATAGTCGAGGTGGGGAAAGTCCTGTTGGAGCTGCGAAGAGAGAAGTAGAAAACTGAGACCAAAAAAGTATATTTCCTCTCGCTGAAACTGCACCTGCCCATTTATTGAAAAATATCCACTGTTAATTGGACAATCAAAAAACACATTTGAAGTGAATGTTATAAAAAGCAATAATGCAAACCTTTAAAGATGTAAGGAGGCACTGGCCTGAAATTATGAAAGGCATGTTGGAAATATTTTCACTGCCTTTTTCAGTTCCATGAAATGGGGAAAACACCAATGGGGTTCACTAATGTACCCCCAACAAATAAAAATATTGGATGAATCAAATATTTTTGTTTGTTTTTACTTCTCATTAGATTGTACAGGCATACTTACTGTAAAGCCCTGTGAGTATACATTGGTATGTATATCTAACCCATTGTTCCTTAAGGTTTTTAAGAGTCCTTTATAATGCATAATTGGTAACTTCAAGTTCACAAACCAAATGGTCCTCAGACGCCTCATTACAAGGCTGTAGAACCATACATAACGAGAGAATAGTATGATACCGGTACATCATGATTTTTTAAAATGTTATACCTACAAATGAGCCTTATAAAATCAGAATCAGAATCATCTTTATTTGCCAAGTATGTCCAAAACACACAAGGAATTTGTCTCCGGTAGTTGGAGCCGCTCTAGTACAACAGACAGTCAATTTACAGAACACTTTGGAGACATAAAGACATTGACAAAAAACAATTGTGCAAAAAGATGCAGAGTCCTCTAGCAGTTAGAGCATTTCGAATGACTAATATTGCGATAGTCCGGTGCAATAACCATTGTAGGCATTAAAGTCATATTGCTTTACTAGTATTTTAATTAACACAAGGTATCATAGCTTTTTTTTCTTTATATATAGTAAAACATTGTCTAGTTTTCCTTTTGACCCCTAGTATTTTTCAACATATGGTCTTAGCGAAAGTTACAATTTCATTCAGCGAAGGGTCAATTTAATTTCCTTCCCTCACTTTAGATGTTGAATTAAATGTCCCTTTGAAACGCAATGAGTGCTACTGGAGCTGCAGCTTCAATATGTATTATAAATAAATCACGCCAAGACCGGCGGCGTGATATATTCAATAATGGCGAGGGGAAACCTAGCCAGTGACGGAATAGTGTACAGATGTATGTGCAATTAAGTGTCGCTCCATTCTTGTATTTCTCTGTGTGTGTGTGTGTGTCCCTCTCTAATGGTCTAAATGGTTTTCGGTGGGTGTATATTAGCTCTCCGTAACACACGTGCGACCATCTTCAGTGTGACTTCTAATAGAGCTCTTAAAAGCGGAGTGGACAGCTTCTCATCTTGGCACATCAAACCATAAATTACTGCCAATCAATAGCTTTACCAGTCTATTGAAATTGAGCTATGGTGACATTAAGAACATTGTCTGCTGCTCACGCACGCAGACACACATATACATACATATACACACACACACATTGGCCGACGGAGAGAGAGAGAGAGAGAAAAAGAGAGAGAGAGAGAGAGAAAGAGAGAATTGTGATACAGTGGGAGGAAAAAGTGTGTTAACCCTTTGGAATTTCTTACATTTCTGGATAAATTGGTCAAAAAATGTAGTCTGATCTTCACCTAAATCACAACAATAAACAGGTTCATATTTTTATAGCACATAATAATTCAGAGGAAAGAAAGGAAAAAGTATTCAGTCTTCAGCTGACACTGGGGTTCTTTTTTTCTTTTTTTTTTTTTTTAACCTTGCTGAGCATTCTACGCAGTGCTCTTGCAGTCATCTTTCCAGGACGGCCACTCCTTGGAAGAGAAGCAACAGTGCTGAACTTTGTCCATTTATAGACAATTTGTCTAACAGTGGACTGATGAACATCAAGACTTTTAGAGAGCTCTTTTGAGCGAGGCATGGTAAACATCAGGGAATAATTATTGACAGGAGACAGATTTAAGCCACACCTCCAAGCTTGTTTTATTGATTGGACCCCAGGTTGGCTCACACCTGACTCTGATTAGCTCTTAGAGAATCCGTAGCCTACAGGTTCACTTACTTTTCCTCCCTGTCCTGTGAATGTTTACATGTTATTTTCAATAAAGATATGAAAACTTATAATTATTTCTGTGGCATCCATTTTCTGAGCCGCTTCTGCTCACTAGGGTCGCGGGCGTGCTGGAGCCTATCCCAGCTGTCATCGGCAGGAGGCGGGGTACACCCTGAACTGGTTGCCAGCCAATCGCAGGGCACATAAAAACAAACAACCATTTGCACTCACAGTCATGCCTGCGGGCAATTTAGAGTCTCCAATTCATGCATGTTTTTGGGATGTGGGAGGAAACCGGAGTGCGCGGAGAAAACCCACGCAGGCACGGGGAGAACATGCAAACTCCACACAGGCGGGGCCGGGGATTGAACCTGGGTCCTCAGAACTGTGAGGCTGACGCTCTAACCAGTCGGCCACCGTGCCGCCATTATTTTCATTGTAAATTGTTTATTTGTTGTAGAAGTTGTCAGGGGTGTTGCCCTCAAAGTAGTACAATGCTTGACCAAGGGGTGTCAAATGCTATTTTTAGTATATGCCAGGGGCCACTTTAAAAAAAATTAAAATAAAAAGTGGACGGCGGACCGCAAATGGCCCCTGGGCCTTAGTTTGGACGCTTTCTTCTTCAGAGCATACTTTATGAAAAAACAAAAAGAAGAAAAATGCTAAAACTAATAATGCAATTCTACCAGAGAGTTTAGTATGAAACAAATAAGTACTGTATTACATTTGAATTGGACAATTTTTCAGCAATGTGTGTGTGTGACTGCTACACACAAACACCGTAACACACTGCAAATGTTGCTGCAAACTTTCTCTCTTTTTTTCCCCATTGAGGTTTTAACTGATAAATCTAAAAGCAAATATACTATAATATTGTGTGAATGGATTACTTCTGAAATTTGTAAAAGTGCAAAAATAATGTCTCTTATTTAAAGGTGTGATGGTGGAACAATTTAAAGTCACGATAAATAAATTGTAAAAAAAAGTATAAAGCTCTAAGTTCCAATTCCAATATGCTCTTGTACATGAACAATGGCTCACCAGTAACACCTTTCAATCAGATATTAAGTTTTAGTGCAGTGCAAGTGACTGTTGACTGGTGTTGTGCTTGTTAATTCACCAAAATGTGTGTTTCATACAATGACATGTTCAGTTACCTTATCAGTGTCGCTTCAAACACACATCCATACACACACACACAAGGTTAACAGTCCAACAGAAAGGTTAATTTTAGCTGCCGAGATTGTAATGAAGCAGCTAAATCATGGAGCAGCTCCCAGGAGCCAAAGTGCATGTTGGACTTTTTTGTTTTTGCAGCAAGCGACATGTCTTAACAGGCTCTTTAGCGTACAGTTACACCACACACACAAGCACACAACTTATTGACATGGTCATCCCTTGCCATGCATATTTCTCTCCTCAAGAAGGGCCTTAGGCCAATTATGCGTAAATCAATAAATGCCCTGTTCTGTTGAGTGGTGCTACAGTGTGAGTGTGTAAGTGTGTGTGTGTGTGTGTCTTGTAGAACAAGTCTTTATGGATGTAGAATACATAAAACATCACCATCAGTCCCTGATTAGCCACTCACTTTACGTTGTGATCGATAACTTCCTGGAGAGACAAGCACAAGGAAACAATTGCAAATGCTTCAACACATATGGACAGTTTGCATCTGTCTCAGTGTGCACGTTAATGTTTGGTCATGTGCTTACTTGTAGCTCCGCTGGTTTTGCAGATGCTGCCAGCTCGCTTACAACAGATGGTACCAGCCTCTAATAGCCCGGTCATACTAATGCTAGATTTATTAGTGCATCAGTAACACACTCAAGTGCACCTTACTAGCAGTGCCGCTTAATGTACCACTTCATGCGGTTTGCAAAATTTTTCCATAGTGTTTCCTTTAGTAGACATCACCATGTTACATTTGATTACATTAACATACTTAGATACTTTGTACAAATCATGCAAGAGGTATTCACCTGTAACAAGAGGGTATAATTTTAATCCAAATAGAGTGAAACACACGAATTTGCAGCTCAAATTAAAATGTCCATGAAAAACATGCTTCTGAAGTTAAGAGTTTGACGAGTGGTTGTGCGAGTCAGCAACTCTGGTTAAATTTCAGCTGTGTGAGCAATTAAAGTATTTAGTCCTAAAAAATGTTTTCCTTTTCTGTTTTTTTTTTTTGTAATGCCACCAAAGAAGTGTACCAGTGATGGCAAAGTGTAAGTGTGAGGATAACCACAGAACCAGAAATTTTACTTGCTGTGATAGGATCTGCTCTGCTGTCTCCTCTCCATTATGTTGTTATGTCTCCATTATGTTAAGACATTATTATGTGTTGTTACTTGCATCATTGCCTGTACATCTAATGAAGGTTGTATGACGACTACTACTACTAATAATAATAATAACAATAATAATTATTATTATTTCCTATTTGGAAACATTATTTCTTATATGGAAAAACATATCTTGTAATTAGCACGACTTTGAAGTCCAACAATGTCACGGACCACATTGTGTTCGACTATACAGGATCCACTGGAGCAGTACTACAATTATTAGTAGATCACACTTTTTTTTCAGGTGGGGGAATGGTTGTAAATTTGGATGTACATATTACATGCAATTACCGCAACTTCTTGTGTATAATGCACATTTCTTTTCTCCACAAAACTCCAGAGATCAATAGTGCACATTATACATGGGTATGGTAAAAGTTACAACATTTCTTCACAGTGAAATAAGGTATATGAGTAGATGTGTTTTAGAAAAGCCATCAATTAGTTTTAAATCTTGTGATTTATTAGTGTATTAACTTTCAGATTTATGTTCACATTTTAAATGTTATCATTCATCTATACCTTTATTGTGTGTAAGTATTAAGGCTGTGATGCACCCTAGTGTAAAGTTTTGACACTGCAGTATTATTAATGATACTAAAGTTTACTCGTTTTTTAGTAATGTATATATTACTGCGGCTTTATAAAGTTATATTCCATCTCGCAAGTTACCATTGGCACGTTAGCCGGTTTGTACAACATACTGAAAGCTAAAGAGGTCATGTGCCCAGATAATACATTCACTCCTGGTGCAAGATAAACAACAATGACGTTTTAAAAAAATTCAAAAATTTAAAAAAAAGGCAGCATGCTCTCATAAGACTTGATTTCTCAGCGTGCCTAGCGCCATTGTATAGTTGTTAAAATGCTGTTAAATGTCAGTTAGTCCCCTAATTCTCAAAATATTTTTAATAATGTGAAGGTTAATCGAGCCAATGCGTGTTTATCCGCCCTCTGCAGCTTTTGTTGTGTCTTAACTATGTTTTTATTATCTTGCACCACGAGTTAAAGTGTCTACCTGGGCACATGACCGCTCTAGCTTTCAGATGATGTGCAAGCCGGCTGATGTGCCAATGGTCTCGTAGCAGGTGGAAAATACCTCCGTAAAGCCACAGTGTTAAAACTAAACACTTGGGTGTGTTACAGTAATTCATACATTACTAAAGAACAACAAAACCAGTGTTTTAATATTAATACTGATCGGACTTAAATAAATAAAAAAAAATAGGAGGGGCTCACCACTAATATTTATTGCATATAAATATATTAATAGATAGAAAGCCATGGGTGCGCATTACACACAGGAACAAGGGTTTTCCTGATTTTTTTAAAGTCAATTTTTGGGGGTGCGTATTATACCCGAGAAAGCACGTTAATATATGCTGTTTAATTATACGGTGCGTAGTATTGTATATAGAGGACCTTATACATACACTGGATTAAAAAAAAAAAAAAAGTCTACACTCCTGTTCAAATGCCATTTTTCTGTTGCATGAAAACATTTTATATATATATATCCACCATTAATACGACCTTACCCGGTACAACTTGATTAGAAAAAAAAGATATACATCTATGTATATATATATATATATATACACACACATATATACATGGCATTTGAACAAGGGTCTTTTTATAGCCAATGCACTTAAAACAATACTAAGAAAATGTATGCATTCACCATCACCTTTAAACTTAGAAAACAGTAATTATTCAAATACATTATATTATATGATATATTTTTGAATAATCTAAATATTGACATTCCGGAGAAGTCTCATGATTGCAGTTTTTAAATTACCAAGAATAAAGTGATAAACAGTGTGACACATGCAATGCAAAGTATTTTAGATACGATTACCGACCCAAAAAAAAACCTGGCTAACGGCATATGTCGCTATCATTTCTTAGAGTTGAAACGAGGGACATCTTTGGTGTTGGATGAAACAAAATGGTGGCAACAGATGTGGCTGTTAAAAATACATTCAAAAAGTCAACTGGGTACAATAAGCCATATTGTATTGTACTGTATTACAGTCAAGAGAAGTATTTGGAATCGCTTAAAACAAACATTGTGGCTGTGTCAACAGATGTAGCCATTAAAAATACATTTAAAAAGTCCACTGATTACAATATGAGGGATCATTCATCATCATAAGCACAGGCAAGACTTTTTAAGAATTGAATGGACTGAAAACATTGCTAATGTCGACAGATGTAGCTGTTAAGACTACGTTCAAAAGCTGAAATCCCTGAGCTAGTATTTATAGATGTAAGCTTGTTTTTTCCCCCATCAACCATCCATTGTCTATTCACTCAAAATGATAAACAAAACAACAAAAAAATATAATGAGGAGTAAGATGAGGAGAAAGAGTAGTGTCCACGAGTGAACAGATGGAAAAGTATGTGGAAGGAACAACAGTAAGAGTACAACACACGAACACACACACACACTTGCACACAGAATGATTCATGTTTCTCTGCTACCATGTTCCATTTTTTTTTTCAAGACAGAAGAGCCAAATTGTTGAGCAATTATGGCAAAAAAGGTGGAAAAAGAGAATGAAAGCAATTAATGATTTTTTAAAAAGGTGTGTGTTAAGATTAAGGGCTCTATTTTCCTGACAAGCTCAAATCCGGCGCAGCGCGTGACGTAACTCTGTGAGGGGCGGGTTAGACCAGGTTGTCGTAATTTCGCAGATGCATGCAGCTGCCGCATTTCACAAAAGGGACTGTCTGCGCCAGTGGGCGTAAACACATTCCCTTTAAGTGAAGTGGAATGACGGTCTTGCATATGTGGAGACAGCCATCCATGCGTGACGGTGCATTGTCACTTGGCCAATGTGGCAAAAGACAACCTGTTAAATACAAGTTGAGCTGGTGATAACCACGGGCGAATTAAATATGTCCGCGGACCTCATGAATCTATCCCCATCCATGCATGTGCCATAGCTGCCCATGGAAAATGTGAAGGATTATCCAAATGTTATTAGGGTTTTCAAAGAAATACTGACTTAATTCTGTTTGTTTTTGTTGTCAGAAAACTGTGACGAATCATCACCAAAATCTATGTCGACATCTCTACCTCTGCCCTCATAAACCTCTAAAAATGTCAGAATGAAATCCCTAATATTTTGGGATGTATGGAGGTTAAGCGTTCTCACCATAGAGAAAAAGGTTAAGATCGCTTAATGTCACAAAACTGCGACCAGTTGTCACCAAAATTTATCTAGACATTTCTAGCTATGCCCACTTCCCCATTTGAAAATACTGAATCAGAACGAAATCCACAATAATTTGGATTTTATATCCATATGGCAGCACCTGCGAAGGAGTCATATTCTCGGGTGAGCAGCAAAAATTTGCTGTCATAAATTTGTTACATTTGACATTTCATGTCATACTGGCATGAAAGAACCTTTTTTCACAACCCCTAGGTCAAATGTTTTTAAATTTTCCTTATACGTATTTATAATGCGCTCAATCGACTTGATTATTTTGGGGCAGGGGTGGGGGGATGCAAATTATACACGACAAATTATGGTATGTAGATTACAAAGTATTTAGTCTTCATTCACTGTAGACGTGGTTAGCAAGTGTGCAAATACCCGACTTAGATTTTTTTTAAATGAAAACGAACGTGTCGGTGTTACCTGCTGGTTGGGTCTGACCAGACCTGGCAAGGCTGGTAACGCAGCCTTTTTTAGTGCAAAGTGTCACAGTAAAGTTGTACACATGGTAAGGCTTCAACCCTTTTACTATATAAAGGGGCTTGGCTGAGGGTCCAAACCGCTGCAAGACCTGAGAAAAAGGGATGACAATTTTATTCATGTAGCAGAAGACACCTTCACATCTTTATATAAAGGAGAATGTATGACACCAACTTGGCTAACAACTGGAGGAGCATAGATGTTGGTCTGTTCAGTCTCCAAACTGACACAATATTCTATGACCTGCCCTCTGGCAATGACCCCTTGACCTTCAGAAGTACTCCATGTGACCTTAAGACTGGTGGAGGACAGTGCAGTCACATCTGGAGGAGGCATCAACTCTGGAACTAAAGATATTGGTACATAAACCCACTCAGTGGCTTTAGCCTCTTGATTTATACTACTGATACGAGTGAGACAATGTGTTTTTCTAACGCAGCATAGTATGTATACACATATTCACAAAATCACTGACACACACCAAACATTAAAATGATGTTATCATATGCTTGTTACCCAGACACATAGCTCAGAGTGATGTTGGGGGCAAACGCTTAGTCTTAATGAGCCATATCATCTCTTTGAAATTCAAATACCTTAATGAGTACCCCCCTAAGAAAGCACACATGCACACACACGCACACACATACACACACACACACACACTTTTCATTTCTTCCCTCATTTCCCTCGTTCTTGCTGACATTATGTCTAACAGCCTGTTGTGTTATTTTTAAATAAAAATCAGATTTTATTGCGTCATTTTTCCCAGTGCGCTTTTACACACCATGTTCCATTTCATTACAAGTGTACTGGATTAGAAAATGCTGCCAAAGCCAAACATAGATAATTACTGAATGCTAGATTAAGAGCTACACTGCATCTTTTTTCCTGAGGTATTTTTTTATTTTCAATATAAAAGAAATTTTAAAAAATGAGGAAGAAAACAGAATATAAAACAAAAAGTCACTAATATTGATGACGCTGTTAACAAAATATTGACTATTTCATTGTTTGTGAGCTATAAACGAGTAATTTGATCCTCAAAAGTCCTCAGTCTTGCTCATTTCATAATTTTGTTCTTGTAAAATTCTATTTTTTTATTCCATAATATTAGGACTTATTTTATTCCCTTAAAAAACACACATTTCTTCTTGTACACATACAACTTTATTTTCATAATTCTAGATAAGCGGTAAAGACAATGGATGGATGGATATTACTTTATTCTTGTAAAATGAAAACTCGTTAAAAAAAACACTTATTCTAGTAAGTCAGATATTCTTGTAAAAATATTTTTTTCATTTCAGTCAAATGGACAATTTTAATTTTGATAAGTAACACATTGGTATTAACTTTAAATTTAAATAATATATATATATATCCAACCAAATATTAAAATGTTGTATCTATCAAAACATGTCGATTAATAAATAATTGCATCAATATTACGTGTCAACCACATCTCTTTTCTTCATCTTACTGCATAAATTTTAAATACCGTGGAGAGAAGAAAGAAATTGAAAAAAAAAAAAAAGAAAAAACACATTGAATGTAAAACGATGAAGGAAACGCACAGGTCCAGGAAAGGTGTACAAACCTCCCTCCATTGTGCGTGCGGTGGTCCACCCTGATGTGACATTTCCTGCCATATTGACGCTAACGACTCTCATCTGATAGGTGGAAAATGCCTGCAGGCTGGTCACAATGGTACTGCTCTCAGGGGGAAAAGCTGTGCTCCTATTGATGAGCTGCGCTTGAGACGGGGTGCTTGGATCCAGCCATCCAGTGCTGACAAAAACTCTTTTTTCACCAGTCAGAGTTGACAGGCTGTGAGGCTCTGCCAGCCCCCGTAAAAACAGCTCATACCTTGTGATAACTCCTGTAGGGAAAGCAGTTAAAAAGTTATGTGCAGTAGATTAAAAGTGAGCCATCGTAAAGACAGGAGATTTAACTACAGTGGTGGACACACTGCCTATTTCTGCTTTGAGAATTTCTAAAGTAATTACATCATACATAAACATGCGCACAACACTGGGGACACCTGCACAATGTAATGTGATCTGAAAAAAAATCTGCCTTATTATTACTGATTGATTCATTGTTGTAGTATGGAGGGGGGAAAATGCTTTGCATAATCTGGTTCCGGTTTGAAGCTGTAACAAGCTTTTAACAGTGCAGGCCAGATGTGAAGTAGGTGGGGAGCATGTTGGGAGTAACGTTGCATGAACATGAACTTTATTTCTCTTCAAAAGCAGCCTGTGGATAACTGTACCGCACCCTGAACCTGTCTAGACACTTTATTGCTGAATACTTAACCATCCCTGACAGAATGATTTGTTTCCCTTTTAGCCACGGCTATGTGCTGGTACCTTTTACACCCACAGCACTCACTGACACGTGACAAAATGCTAGATTATCACTCTTAGCGCAATAACAGTCATTACCCCAACCACTCTTCTCAAACAACGTGTACTGTATTGAGATTACATTTCCAGAATGGACCTAATTTTTCCAACCACTCGACTGTCACGTTATAGAGGCATCATAGAATCAATTCGATTATGAAGCCCTGTTAGCTACTCTTTTCTAATTTCTATTTAGACAATGTCTATTGTTGGCACTTAGCTGAACTTAGTCCCTTTATTATGTTTTTTTTAATTCTGATGTTGTGAAAGGATGTGCTAGAGGGTCAATATTTGGCACTGTAAAGGATCGCACTCAAATGGTAAGCATGCACTTGTCCCATCTATCTATTAGAGTTGTTCCAGTAGGAAAATGACAAATAAAATAAGGCCCAAGATCCATCCATCCATTTTCTGAGCCGCTTCTCCTCACTAGGGTCGCGGGCCTACCCCAACTATCATTGGGTAGGAGGCGGGGTACACCCTGAACTGGTTGCCAGCCAATCGCAGGGCACAAACAACCATTCGCACTCACATTCACACCTACAGGCAATTTAGAGTTGTCAATTAACCTACCATGCATGTTTTTGGGATGTGGGAGGAAACCGGAGTGCCCGGAGAAAACCCACGCAGGCACGGGAAGAACATGCAAACTCCACACAGGCGGGGCCGGGGATTGATATTCAGAACTGTGAGGCAGACGCTCTAACCAGTTGGCCACTGTGCCGCCGGCCCAATATCCAGTATATACTATTGTACAAATAAATTGAATGGAGAGTTATGAAATGCTCTTTCAATGTTCCCTCCCTTATCTTATACCCTTAAAACCATGCAGTGTATTATTTACATATAACGATCTCTACTCTCTCTTAGAACCCAACGAGTCTGACGTTTAAATAGAGTCAAGAAGAAAACAGTGGAAAGTGTAAGGGTTAAGTCTTCATCAGATGAGCTGATGACAGCCAAAATGAAGGAAAATGGAGCCAAGAGAGCATGTTATGAGGTGTGGTATATGGCACAGATTAACAGAGAAAGACTGAAAACGCACAGACACAGAAACCCTGACTGTGTATGACACTGAGCCTTAGAGCCAGCACAAAGCCCTCTGGATTTCGAAAAGGCACTTGCACTTCTGTGTATTCCTGTTAAACGGAGTGGGTGGGGGTGTAAGGCTTGAGTGACAAACACAAGCCTAGTCATTCTTGATGAGAATAATGAGCATGTCAACATTTGGAAGCAGCATACAGCAGTGACAGAAAACTGGAAAATTAATTATGTTCAACACGTTAATAGTAGAGTCCACACAGAATGAGTGGAATGGCATGATCAATTCATTTGAAATTTGGATTTCATCTATATTTGGAAAATAATTCTCTATTTACAACATTTGCCTCAACTTTTTATTAGTTCTTCCAAAAATTATTTTTCTTTTTAGATTTGTAGTGTAGCTATTGAGGATCAAAATGTTAGCACATGAATTAATTGAGACCAACCTCTGTTTGCTGCCAAGTAGTGAAATGCATTATGCCCTTAGTGCCTCAAGACTACACAACCCAACCTTGTTGGTGTGAATGGTAGATGACTTAAGATCCCCATGCTTTATCATGCCCATCCCTAGTGGGCTGTACCTCACGTTAAAGACACTTTAAGAGTGTCTCCGTTTATGGAGTGATTTTGTCACCACTATAGCATCACAACAGTGCATGAGGCAGTCGTAAAACTTTACAGTTGTGAAGTTTCGTTCAAAATGACTCACCGTTTGGCTGAGCGGGAGGCTCCCATGAAGCGAACAGAGTGTGAGGTCCGGTGGCAGTGACCTTGGGAGCGGATTGGTTTTGTGGGAGGGCAGCAGCTGTCAGAAGTGACAAAGGTAAAGTAGAAGTGCAGCCTCCAGATGAACATGCCTTTCAAGAGAGGAGGAAACATGTCATTTAGTGCAAAAATCCTTAAAAAGCCTTTTTTTTAAAAAAAAAAGTAGGTATTTTCTGACCCACCTGCAGAGTGACAGTGTACTGGGTGAAGGCTTTTAGGCCACTTGCCACTGCCTCAGTCAATAAACCTGTGTAGTGGATGACAGGCTGTGCTCCGCTAGAAGACTCTGTGGAGGACAATACAAACCTGCGGGACACAAATACAAGGATTTCTAAGTCCCTTTCTTCTCATTTCATGACACTTTTTAAAGGGATGAGCATGTGAACACAAGTATTGGAACCAATGCAATACCATCTGCTCTTAAAATCTCTTACCGCTCCACTGGGCCTGTGTTATTCGGTGGTGCACTCCAGTTAAAGCTAGCACTGGTGGGGCCAGGTCGTCCCACAAGGTTTAAATGGAGCAGGTCCAATTCAGGTGGAGCTCCTAAAGTTTGGTACGAAGAAGTTGCACTAATGGTCTCACCGGCTACATTAGCCGTAATAAGCCAGTAGGAATAGTTCGTGTAAGGAGACAAACCAGCATCTGTGAACAATTCAGGGCCTGAAGAAAGGTTACATGAGAATGGATGTAAGACTATTGAGGAATTTAAAAATGACTGGAAATATAGAAGGGTGTAATCCAGTGTGCACTTACCGAAAGGATAGCTGCGCTGTATGCTGTGCACAGCTTGCCAGTCCCTCATGAGAGTGTAGTTGAGAGTGTTTGAGTTTGGGGAGTCAGGCTGATGCCAAGTCAGATTAATGGAAGAAAAGCTGAGAAAAAAGGCTACAGGGGCAGGTTGCTGCGATGGGGCTGCAACGACACAAAAAGAGCATGGGATCAAATTTAATAGACAAGACAACAACCAGTGACTGTGACAAATAGAGCCTGAAATCTGTGTGTATGTGTACATGTGTGTGTAAAAAAAACAGACCTTTACTGCAGCCATAGACGTTCTCTGCACGTAAATGGCTTGCTCCATGTTGACATGCATCACATTTGTCCCCAGTAACCAGCGGTTTACACTCACACACTCCTAAATCTGAAGTACAGGAGCCATTGACACTGCCCACAGGGTCACATGCACATGGTTGACATCTGGATGAACAGTGGGAGGGTGTAATTCAAAGGTGTTGAACAAGATCAAAGCATAGATTACTATTAACATACTAGAGACTTTGTATAGGATGTTATGTTAACAGACAAACATATTAATTGATTATGAAACCAATCACACTAAATTGCTTGTGGTCATAGGATGTGTTTCAACAAGCTGACCTTATGATACAGATATGGCAGGATAGCTGTAATTTAAGCAACAATTGAAGGAAAATCTACAAAACGAATGTCGCTGTAATGACTACATTGTATTATCTATAAGTCAGTAAAACTAATGTGAAAGTGGTGTAACAAAAACTGGACTGTCTTTCACAGTGTGTGTGTGCATGTGTGACTAATGGTATACAGTATGTTGTCGAGGTCTCCAGTGTGGTGTTACCCTCACTGGGGCAGGGCAGTGGGTGATCATCGGGGCCAACCACCTTACACTTTCACAGTCACATACACATACACATGAAAGTGCTAGTTGAGAGTGTTTTGTTCACACTCACTTATGGACAGCACATCATCAGGGAGAGTGATAGTGTATTACCCTATACACGCAGGCATGATTTTTTTTTTACCTTACATGCTCTGTCAAAAGCCAGTCTGCACACCAGAAATACCAAATGTTTCTGGGTGTACTCAAGCTACCTTCCCAGGCCAGGGTTGAATCCAAAGAAGGTCTCCCGACAGTGGTCGCAGCGTCGCCCTCCCACCGAGGGATGGGCACACACACACTGGCCAGTTTGGCTTTCACACTTGCGTTGTACTGCCCCCATTGGATGGCAGTCACACTCCACACACATAGTCTGATCTGGGGAAAGGTAGAAACCTGAAGAGACATAAAATACAATTACTGTTTGAAATCAGAGACTGATGCATCCGTTTAGCTTCCAAACACACCAACCAGGTTGGCATGTCCTGCAGTCTTTTCCATAGCGTGTTGGCGTGCACACACACTGCCCGGTGGTGCTGTCACACACTGAGCCAGCCACTGTTCCTCTTGGGTCACATGTACACTGTGCACAGCCCTGGAATGACCCGTCTGATAGGACACAGAAAAACAATATTCAGTGAGATAGTAAAAAATTAAAAAACATAATCAAACTGGCTTTTCTTACTCTGTATATCTGAACTTGTGTGAAAATAGTTGCGGGCACAGTTGGTGCACTGCATCCCCTCCACCCCGTCTCTGCACGGGCACTGTCCGGTCCCCATATCACATATTCCCTCCGGCACCGTGCCGTTAATGTCACATGCGCACGGCAGACAACCCAGGGAGTTTCGGAGCTCCAAGGTGTGGTAACCATGACGACAAGAGTCACAGAGATGGCCTTCCACATATTCCTGAAAGGAGAGAAACAAAAGAAATATGAAATCTTTTAATAAATCCCGCAGGGCACCACAGAGATTTGTTTTTATTTTAACATAAATTAAGCAATCTGGAAGACTCCATCCATCCATCCATCCATTTTCTGAGCCACTTCTCCTCACTAGGGTCGCGGGCGTGCTGGAGCCTATCCCAGCTGTCATCGGGCAGGAGGCGGGGTACACCCTGAACTGGTTGCCAGCCAATCGCAGGGCACATACAAACAAACAACCATTCGCACTCACAGTCACACCTACAGGCAATTTAGACTTTCCAATTAATGCATGTTTTTTGGGATGTGGGAGGAAACCGGAGTGCCTGGAGAAAAACCACACAGGCACGGGGGAGAACATGCAAACTCCACACAGGCGGGGCCGGGAATTGAACCCGGGTCCTCAGAACTGTGAGGCTGACGCTCTAACCAGTCGGACACCATGCCGCCTCTGGAAGACTTTGAATAGTACAATCAGGAAAAATAAATAAATAAATCTTCACGCAGAAAAACATTTATTTACACCGCTCAAGTACATGTTGATGTACAAATTTAAGATTAATATTAAATTTGCCTCTTCTTTGCTTTTTTGTTCTGGCCTTCAACTTGAGCCAGGCCCATCTCCATTTCCACCTGTACCTGATGCCTGCTTCAAGCTGTGCCACATGAATTGCATCCTCCTCTAAGCACTCATTCTGGAAAAGAATTGACTAAAATCATTGTCTGTTTCACTTTTTTCTTTCACTATTACCAACTTCAAAGGCTAATCCCAAATGCATCTTCCAGAAGAATATCAAGTACAATATTTTCTGTTTTAATTGGCCATTTCTGAATTTGAAGTTAGTTCATTCTGCGTTGTGACATAATCCTTAACATCTCTCCATCGCTTAATACATTTAACATTAACATCCTTAAACTAATGAGATAATTGTAGGGGCGTTTCCTTAGGCAAAAAAGTACTTTGTTCTAAAAGCATAATTTGCCTAACAATAACCTAATTTAGATAAAACAGTGGCCAGCTGTGACTTTTTGCTTGTTCAACAGGGTGATTTTGGCAACACTGTGTGACATAATTAATTATAAACAATGAAAACATGTTAACTTGCCTTGCACACACATTGGCCTGTGTGAGGATCACAGTCTGTCCCAGGTACTGTTCCTTCTATTGAGCAGTTGCAGGCGCTGCAGGTTCCCTCCAGCCTCAAACCAGTCAAACCACGGCCACATGAATCACAGCGCTGGCCCCCCACCCCAGGCTTACACGCACACTGGCCCCCCTCGGGCTCACAGAACGGGCTGAGGGATCCCGAGGGGTCGCAGTCGCATGGGATGCAGCCGTCCGAGCGGGACAGGTTCCAATAACCAAATTCACAACGATTGCAAGGCAGGCCTGTGTGGAGAGCGGAAGAAATGCGCGACATGATGAGAGCAGCACCAACTATAAAATAAAGGCATTATACATTGAAAGCTTATTATTAAAAAAAAAAAAAGAACTACAGTCGCTCTCTGATTTGAATCATTTCTGCATTCATACTGTACATGAGTGAGTGTGAGAGCAAGAAAAATGGTGGTTGAGTGTATAAAACTGCCATCATTAGAGTCGGGCCCTCTACATATGATGGATCACTTACCTAAGGCCAAACACTTAATTTCACTGAGCAGGAAAATAAATAAATTAAGGAACTACAAAGAACGAAGGGGGAAAAGGCAGGGTGATGGAGAGAAACAGAGATGGATGGAGGAACCTAAAAATACACTCAATTATGATATACTTCCATTTTTGTGTTGAAACAATAAAAGGCGATGTCCATTTGACATCTCAAGAGTCAATCTTACTTGTTTCCCAAAGCTTAAGAGAAATACAGAAAATATTTCTATCATTGCCAAAGAAATACAGATCTCCTACTGTGGATTCTCCAATCATGGAATAACTGTATACTTGACAAAATATCAAATTTATTAGTTAGTATAAATCAACTAAAATTGAATTGCAAATACATAATTGACTCATGTAACTCAACCAAATGATGTACATTCAAAAGCATGCATCTCTAGTATCCCAGCTATCTTCAAAGAAAAAAACAAAAAATGGACATGCATGCTTTTCATCAGACAATATACAATACTATAAGTATTGTATGTAATGTCGTTTCAATAGAAATATATCTGTACTTTATTAGGTATTTGCCTGATCTCTAACTAGCACACAACCAAGACAATACTGTAGCACATTTGAGACTGGGTCTCAGAGAATAGGTTAATTGTGTACAGGCAGCGTACGATATAAAGTGTCAACACAGTTTTAATCATTTTAAAGTCTTCCAAGGTTTTTTTTTCTTCTTTTTTTGATTGTGTAAAAGATCAGTTAATAACAGCAGTATAACTGATTATACTGGAGGAGGTTTTAGCGCAGCAATACAACTGGGCTAGTTAAAGTGTGATATGTGGTGTGAGTTAGCAGGGCTTATTTGAATATGCCATACGTATTCGGTGACAGGCAATCTGTCCCTAAATGGATGCCTGGGGGCAATACAGTCCCTACAGCCGTTTATGTGGTGGGTACGAACGTCTATTTGTGTGTGTGCACCCATAGTGTATATTACTGCAATTGCACAGGGTTGCAAGTGTGTGTGTGTGTGTGCGCGTGTGTGTGTGTGTGTCAAGACACTTGGCAGAACCCCCAATGCTCTCATTTTAATAACTTTATAGATACAGTATGAGTATTTCTCAACATAGATCATATTTCATACTAGTACAGGCATACTAAACGTGTGACTATGAGAATGTGTTTGGTGGTAATGTAAAGAATTGTATCATGAAACACTGCATGGTACCCTACCTTCACAATAAAATGACAATATAATTATAGAATTTAGAACTAGAAGCTTATATCACAAAATAATTAAGTCTGTGTCCAAGGATCCTTTTTTCGCTTTATTTTCATATCTTCTAAAAGTGTAGCCTGGCACGGCAACAAAGGACAGAATATACAGAAAAGTAAGAGTACACTTAACAAGTTGGAAGAGTAACAAATTACTGTATATATGTTGAAAAAGAAGATCGAAATTAAGGTAAATATTTGAAGTTTCATAAATCAGTAGGAGTACCCAGAGTAAAGCAAGCGCGGGGAGTAGGGTTGGGCACAGTTTGAATTTGAGTGATTCCGGTTCCTTATTTCGATTCCAAACAATTATCAATTCCAATTCTTTTAGGGGTTGTGTCAAAAAGGTTTGCATGGTTTAAATAAAGGGTGTCCAAATTATGAACATCCATTTACTTAGCAGCCTGCAGCATTGACTAAAATGAACATTTGACTCAGGGTTCTTTATAACCAGTATCACTATCAAACCTATGAACTAAAAGGCAATGTGTGTGGAACTAACCAAATGGACTTAATAGTCATTAATTAATGTTTCAGCTAAAAGTTAAATATAGCATTGTTAAAATCGTTATTTGGGACTGTTTTATCACATCAAATGGGTTTATATGTGCACGTTTTAACTTGACTTCCTGTGTTAAGCTTGTTGCATTTTATTTTGAAGGTTACGCACCGGAACTCAGCATTTTGGCACGAAAACGTACTTCACACAGCACTGGTGATTCATTTAATTTTTTTTTAAATGGATGGAACCAAATGCTATAAAACGATACCTTTCCTTACCCAACGATGAGGCACAAGGTTAGTGTTTGTGATGCAACGTTTATGTAAATTTTGACCCAATTCATTGTGATGTCATTGTGATGCTACGGTGAAGTTTTGGCTCAATGTTAAGCTTTTATTTTTCTGTCATCGGCTCTTACGTTGGTTTGAAGACGCTAAAAGCCATCAGTGCAAAAGTGCAACCAACCGTTTAACCTTGTTAGCTGTCTCAATGTTCGCATAGACCAATTTTATTTATACCCAATTGACTGACAGTTGACTTCATTGAAGCTCCACGCGGTGTAGACTGAGGTTCGGAGCGCGTCAGACGCAACACAGAATAAAAGTCTCCTTTACACAATATAATATTATTCCAAGTGTTGCACTGAGGCGACTGGTCATTAATTTTAACAAACTTAAGACACACTTTTGTTCACCGCCGCCGCCGTTGGGCACAAGCACGTCTTTCTGCGCATTCTTCATTGTTGGTTTACACCGCTTCTTAATTTTCGCCACTTCTTATTCAGGGCCGAAGGACTAGGCATCAAAACTGGGAACCGAAATTTTTAAATTAGTCGTTAGTCCTGGTTCCAATCGGTTCTCGATGCCCAACCCTAACGGGGAGAACGTTCAAACTCCACACAGGAGAACCTCAAGCAAGAGTTGAACCTGGGATCTCTCAGCTGTGAGGCCGACAGGTAGGTGTGTGTGTGTGTGTGTGTGCGCGCGTGCATGTGTGCGTGCGTGCCTCTGCGCACGTTCGTTTTGACCCAGCCCTTTTATCAGTAGCCAGCTGGTTAACAGGCTCATGCATCACCATTTCAAACACTATTATGTACACACTGCACCCTGGCACCATGCTAAGAGTGTGTGCGTCTGCATGCGTGTTCGCCTGTACACATTTCAGTGGCGTCTCTCTGAAGCGTGCCTGCCATCGCTCTGCTCAAAGTATCAGCTTGGCGGTAATAAATTGCCATAATCAAACCTCATTTCTGAAAAATACCTGTGGGAGTGAGCAAACAAACAAGGACAGAAGAAAGCGAAGGAGAGGACTTGTCAGAGGGAGAGGGGGGTAAATACAAGGGGCTGCATTTGTTTGTTTTAATCAACTTGGCATTGAATTAGAGAATTAAATAGCAACTTAGTCGTTACAATGCATTCACACACACACACATACACACACACACACACACACAAACACATACACACGGACGTACTTAAAATGGATACAGCTCGGCAAAAACAAAATTGCATGAACACATCCACTTGCTCCCCCTTTCACATATACTTTAACGGACATTACACACATTAACAACTTTGAACAAACACGTTTGAACATGTGCACACACACAAGCGAAGGGCCCTTGATAGCAAGGCTTAGCAATAACCACGATGCATTGAGTTGAGGAGCGCTGGCTGGTTTTGCATTTCATACGCGCGCGCTCTTCAAAGACACACAGGGGAGAGAGTGAAACCATTTATCACAAAGAGACGCACAACGGCTGCAAGCACCGCCAGTGGAAAAGCCTGTTTATTTTGGCTGGCATAACACTTTCGGCTATGCATGTGTGTGTTTATGAAAGGGCGTACACACATGCCTATTTCGAGGGCACACATAGTTTATCAACTTCCGTTAGCTTACGGATGCAGGGAAATGACGTTATTGTCAAAGAGCAATACAGTGGAACATCTAAATCAGCCTTCATGTCAGACAATCTGGAATATGACCAATGACCATCCACTCATTTTCTACAGCACTTGCTCTCATTAGTCCAACTAACTTTGGGCGAGAGGCGGGGTAAACTCTGGATTGGTCGCCAGTTAATCGCAGGGCACTTGTAGACAAACAAGCTTTCACACTCACATTCACACTTACGGACAATTAGACTACCTCGGTCTACCTAATGTGATGGCCGAAGAGTGCTTGTACCTGTCACATGCGCTTTGCACTGACACTGGCCTGTATGCTGGTTGCAGCTGGCAACACTTCCTGTGGAGGAGCTGATGGCACCTATTTCGCTGCATTTACAGCGAGTGCAGCCCTCTGGATTGGAAGCGTGAAGACCATAAAAGCCAGGTGAGCAGTCTGCGCAGCGCCGCCCCGTTACAGCAGCCTTACACTGACACTGGCCTCCAACCTGCAAGGTGTGAGGCGCAAGGAGTGTTGTTGACGGGAAGTGATGGCAGCATGGCACAAGAGGGAAAATACATACTGATAGCCTTAAACTTCTACTGCTATTGCCAAACAAATTACATTTTCAGTCATGACAACTGATGGTGTCACTTGTCAAATAAATGTGTTACCTGGAAACACTCAGTGCTGCCATTGAGAGTGCCAGCAGTGTGACAGTAGCAGAGCTGGCACACATGGATTGAAGCAGGATCTGATTGCTCCAGCCTGAAAAAGCCACTTACACAGAGCTCGCAGTTCCTACCTAAGCAAGACGGGGACAAAAATGTGTAAAACCACAAAGCCAGAAGTCAAGAAACTAGCTGGAAACCATTCAGGGATTAAGAGAGCCACTAAAGCTAAAAAACATTTACGTTTTAACTTCATTTGTCTCAGTGGTAAAAGTGACTTTGCGGGAAATAAATTGCAGGAGTGACTGGGACAAAAAGCCCAATACAGAAGCAGGTTGAAGAAAGGCAAGAACCACTTCTAATAACATACCCAATAAATAAAAAGTACTACCAATTGAAACATGTCAAACAAAGGATGACTCGTGTGAATGTTAAGAACAGTAATCTACGTTCACCATTTCACTCTCACGTTAACCAATAAATTTACATTTCCAATGTCTCAATTAGAACAGTTTTGGTGGCTGTCTATTAAGGCAGTACCCATTGTATTCTGCATGCAGTTGTCACAGACTCCTCCTCCTCCCAGATATTGTTCCGTTGGTTGGTCATCAGCCCAGGCATCATAGTGACAGGAGTGGGCGTGGCCATTGCACTGGCAAGGCCGACAGTTCATTGGCTGGAGCTGATCACCTGGCCGGAAGGGTTTGTCATTGTAGAGGGGCGCACAACGCTGGCACTGCACAGAATATAAAAATAATGAATACATGCATTTAACCCGTCAAAATATACAAAAAAGATGCACCCCCAATTAATACTATTATGCAAAACAATGGGCATAAGATTAGGATTTTGTCTTCATACAGCACCAAAATGGACTTGAAATAATACAGTGAAGCAGTGATTTGAGTGTAGATTTTGAGCATTAATTGAACTTAACTTTACATTTATACTTCATCCATGTAATGTATAACCATCAATTACAGGGGCTAAAAAGTAAGTGGACTAAGTAAGATAATTGCATATAAAATATTGGGCGCAACATTTATTTTCCAGTCATTTTACTGTCATTTCAGGGACCTTCTGAAAGATTTTTAATAAATCAGCCCTACATTCTAAGAATTATTTTGTCAATGCATGGGCCGCATAAGCAGCATGAAATAAAACATTTGTGTTATTGACAAAGGCCTTTTGTTCCCACACAACTAGTGTGCATAAAAACAGTCCCATGACTATAAAGAAAATGACACACAGTGTGAGAGGAAAGCAGCAGCCCTTGTTCATCAAAATACAAAGAAAGAGAGAAGAATACACAACTGAATAGATAACCATGAGATATTGTACACTTTACAATAGGACGCCTGTGCATTTAGACACAAATCAACTGATTCACACAGCTCAAGAAAATCAAGAATGCTAATGAGGAATGACTTGCAACAGTCAGCTCTCACAGGCATACTTTCATGTCAAAATAAACAGCAAGGTGTGTGTGTGGAGCAAAGGGTCGGGGGTACGAAATAAAAAATGCATTTTTCTGAAGCAGAGTACAGCAGCAGAGGCGGGAAACAGCGAGTACAAAGCCTTTGATTTTGTTCAGCAGTCAGTACAAATTATGGTGGACAAGGGGGGCATCAAATGGGGGGGATTAAAAATGTATTAAAAAACACAGGAGTTCCTCCCTTATGTGACACATGCAGACCTGCACTGGGCCTATTAGGTATGACACACAGAGGAGGGGAACAAAAGGAGGATAGGAGAGGGAAATGGGGGTAGGGTGCCGCCCCCCATTTTGTATAATGGTGAGGACGAAGCTGGTGTGAACAGAAATGAGGTAAATATCATTGTGTTTTGCTCAATAAAAGAGGCATTACAGTGGGAAAATATATTGGTGGTAAGAAAGCTATAAAATTAGGTAAGGACTATATTAATTCTTTGTCTTAAGGACAACTTTGTTCTCCATGGGTTGAGGGAACGTGGCAAGATTGTATGAGTTTGGTGTGAAAGAAGCCCATATAAAAACCTTCAGGATGAACTAGAACAGCCACTATGAGCTTTAGGCCCTCTCTAAGGTCCCACATCAGTGACGATGAATGGATTGAAATTCCAAAGAGACAGTCCAAAACCTTGTAAAAAATTAATGACAAAAGAAGGGTAGCTATTATCACTGAAACAGGTGGCCCAACATGTACATTTTTAAGTTTTTTTTTTTTTCTTTAACTGTAATGACTCTATATATGGGATCAACAAAGAGTGAAACCTACCGTACAGTCATTCACTCCACAGAAGCATGCAAGAAAATGTATCCCCCAGAGAAGTAATGCACTGTTTGCATGTCTGTATTTTCGTTCAGTGTTGTTTCCTTGTGGGTGATTAATAACAAAACCATATGAAACAGCAGGATATTCTCTGGAGAATAGATGCAGACACATACGCATACAGCATGGTAGACAAGCCTTTAAAGACCGTCACATGCAGACTCTTTGGGGATGATGCATGCCAGGAAGTCCTGTAGTTCTGTTTGAATGCTCCGGTTTGTGAAATCGTTACCATCACAATCTGCCTCTGTTTATTCATGCCCAAATCTATGCAACGGGCCCATCTTGGTGTATCTCAATGTCCTAAAACCGCATCAAAGTGAATCCAAGTACTTTCCTCTCTGCACTTTGAATAGACAGCTCTTGTTGTATATTTCTTTTCTTGGTGTCATCCATTGGGGAGGAGTTCAAGAGCAAAATGTAGCCAGTTTACAAGTCTCTCCCATATACATCCTTCCCTTATCATGCCTCTTTCGTCTCCTCAACCTGAGTAGACCCATCTTCCCACCCTTCTTACTCAAGTCTTTTTGCTCATTTTCCCACCTCTCTCCTTCACTCAGACTTCCCCCTCATCTCTCTGGCGTCTCCCAACAACTTGTTCTCATAGCTACATGGAGTATGTGACCAGGAAATATTACCATAGCAAATGAAAAGGGCGAGGATTTCCCCCCCCCTTTCTTTTCATTCAATGGTGCATTACCATCCCTCTCGCAGCCTGCTAATTAGTCGAGGGATTGGTGTTTGGGACTTAAGAGTGCACATGTTCATTCTCTTCTTCATCTCAAAAGATATTGATGGGACTCCATCTTCTGCAAACAGCATAGGTGACAAAGAAGTAACACAAGTTTAAGGTTTTCAATTGTAGCACTTGTCTTTTGCTATTTAGAGGGCTCATTGTGATGTGTCTGCAAATAAACTGAAACAAGTCTGTCGATATCGTTGCAAAATATACTAATGCAAACTGTTTGTGACTGAGTAAAATAAAGGGAATGTTACATAAATATTTTATTGCAGTTTATTTTTATCAGGTTATGATAGATAAATTGGGATTTCATAATATACACCTGCGGAATTCAATGGGTAATACAAAAGGTCTATCAAAAAAGTATGTCCAAAAAATAATAATACTTCAGCAAAGCCGCTGGATCTGAGTTTTTAATCTATATATCATACTTACAACATATCTAAAGCTCTGGTTTGATCATGATGCCAGAAGTGTAATACCTTATTATATAAGGAAATACAACTACACTGTGCCATACTTGCTGTATATAATACAGTATTGCTCCTCTTATTTAGCTAAAAATGTTAACCAAACTACTACAAACCCAATTCCAATGAAGTTGAGAAGTTGCGTAAAATGTAAACAACACTCAATAAGCGTTTGGGGACTGAGGAGACTAATTGTTGAAGCTTTGTAGGATTGTAGGAATTATTTTCCATTGGCTTTTTTTTGTTTGTTTTTTTGGGCCTGTTCGGCTGTTCAGTCAAACAGAAAGGAGGATCTGTATCCCTTTTATGTGGGAACAGTTTTATTGTGCCACAGTGGAGTTTTTAAACTGCCACTGTGCTTCTGATGGGTTTTTATTGAAAATTTCAGTTGGACAAAATAAAGTTTTAAAGGGGACGGTGGAAAAAAACAAAGGGGAGAGAGTGCAACGATAACTAAATAATATAGGAAGAGAAGACAACAAAAGACAGGACATTAGCTGTACAATGACACAGATTTGAGTGTTGTATGTGGCAGTAGTGTTACACCCTGTGAAGGAATGACAGGACAATATAGGACAGGACTGGACAGGACAAGGACAGGAGCGGAAACATGGTGGACCCAGCTGTACAACTTAAGTGTGGTGGGAGTGTAAATTTTAAACATCTTTAGAAACAGAGTGCAAGTGAGGGGTTACCCAGGAAGTTTGAATAGTTATGAGGTATTTATTACAATAAGTGAGTGGCCCCACACCAGGCGAATAAGTCCCAGAGGCATCTGGGGACACATGCAAGTGAACTGACGTCGTCTAACATGCACAATAACTTTCAAAAGTGACTTGTAATTACTGCGCCCACACCACAGGGGCTGAGGACCCCACAGTCGAGGTCGGGCCACGGAGCCCACCCGAAGCCCACGCAGGAGAGCAGCCACGGGGCATGAAAGAGGAGCCCCCCACCCAGAGCAGCAATCCAGCCAGAGGGGCTGGTCCCAGGAGCACCACCATGAGCCTAGTGGAAACCCACCTCCCCCGTTACTATGACTGCCAGGTCCCCGACTGACAGTCATTGGCCCTACCCCGTGCATAAGTGACCCCTGAGTGGTGTCGTGCATTAAAATCTGGAGTGGCCCATGAGGATGGGAGGGAGGGTAGGGCTGCTGGGCACTGCTGCCCCACAGCCAAACCCTGCAAACCAAAATCCCATCAGCCTCCATAAATCAGTATATGTACTGCATTAAAAAAAAAAAAAAAAAAAAAAACAGGAATGGGTGTGTATAATGCATTAAAAGACCAGGGAGGTAGGCAGAGCGGAGGAGCAAAGCATCTAGACCGGGAACCGGCACTGACGTACTGCATCCCGGTGCGACGCCCGTATCCCCCCGACCCTGCACCAGCCCCTCAAGAAACCCTGAGTATATGTGTGTGCCCAGGTGTGATTAGTTAAAAAAATATTTACAGTGAATGGTGTGAGTGTGTGCTGAGGACCAATCCGGCGGGTCAACCACAGGGAGAGAGAACCATCACACACAGCCCCGCAGTGCCACCACCCCCACAGCGGGCCCCACGGTCATCAGGGAATCCCCCACTCCCTGCGAGAAGAGGGAGAGGCGACCCCAGCTGGACACAAGGACCGGAGAGAAGAGGAGGAAACAGGCCCAAGGAGTGACAGGGCGCCCCACCGGCCCCGACTAGCAGCCAGAATGGGGAACCAAAGCAGACACCAGTACACACCACCCTAGAATGTGGCGTGGCATTGTCTTGCTGAAATAAGCAGGGACATTCCTGAAAAAGACGTTGCTTGGAGGACCACATATGTTGCTCCAAAGCCTGTATGTACCTTTCAGCATTAATGGTGCCTTAACAGATGTGTAAGTGACTCATAACATGGGGACTAACACAGCCCCATACTATCACAGATTCTGGCTTTTGAACTTTCAAAGTTCTGTCCGAACTTTCCTTTTCCTCTTTGGCCCAGAAGACATGACGTCCATGATTTCAAAAAACTATTTGAAATGTGGACGCGTCAGACCACAGTACACTTTTCTCCTCTGTGTCAGTCCATCTCAGATGAGCTCAAGCCCAGAGAAGCTGGTTTTCACTTTGCATGGTACAGTTTTGTAATTGTAGCAACCAACTGTGTTAACTGACAATGGTTTTCTGAAGCCTACGTGGCAATATCCTTCAGAATGATGCCGGTTTTTAATGCAGTGCAGCATGAGGGATCGAAGGTAATGGGCTTCAATGTTAGTTTTTGGCCCCGTCGCAGAGATTTCGCCATATTCTCAGAATATTTGGATGTTACTATGGACCGTAGATGATGAAATCCCTTGCAATTATACATTGAGAAACATTGTTCTTAAACTGTTGGACTATAGTCACTCTATATGCAGTTTTTCCACAAAGTTGTGAACCTCACCCCATCCTTGCCTGTGAACAACTGAGCCTTTCACTTACTCACCTGTTTCCAATTAACCTGTTCACCTTTGGAATGTTCAAAATGTTTTTGAGCATTCCTCAACTTTCAGTCTTTTTTTTGCCCTTTTGCGAGCTTTTTTAGAATGTGTTGCAGGCATCAAATTCAAAATGAGAGACTATTTGCAACAACAACAACAAAACGGTAACATTTACCAGTTTGAACATTACTGTATCTAGTCTTTGGAGTGCTGAGAATTATTTGCAAATCATTGTATTTATGTTTTTTATTTACGTTTTAATATCCCAACTTCATTCGAATTCGGTTCTGTAGATGCACATCTCAGTGTGAGTCATATTTTATAATAACGGCTATGGTTCAGTGTATGCAACAATTTTTATTACATCCTTTTATTCTAAATTGATTTGTAATCTTTATTTGCATGCTGCTGTACCCTGTACTGTTGTAACACAGAATTTCCTTTCAGGTGATCAATAAAGGATTATTTTATCTACTGTAATCTTATCAGATGTCATTGGACCAAGCAGATGTACTGTATTTAATGTAGAAGAGGTCATTGATTGTAAACGGTTGTTGGAATAGGTCTTGGCAGGAATGTACAAAATTTTTCTATGGATGCTGGTTAGTACAAATTTTAGAGAAACATTTTTGTGTAAATGTAATAATTCATTTGAAAAGATGGTTTCATGCAGATAAAAGATTACAGTTAAGACAAAATACAGGAAAGGAAAAGATACATCTTATCTGCCCTGTGAATGTTCTGTAAAAACCTGCTGAGTGAGAAGCCTGCTCGAATGGATGTGTAGACATTCAGCTGGCCTGTCACAAGCAACTCTGTGTGTGTGTGCGTGTGTGTGTGTGTGTGTGTGTGCACGCACGCTCGTAGTGCATGCGTGCATGTGTGTGTGCGTGTCATCGGTGTGCGATAATCTGCTGGGGCAACTCATTTTATCCTAAAAGCCATGACCAATTTCACGCTCTCACTGGAAAGGTCGTGCCCCAAAAGTGTGTGTGCATGTGTTTGTGCGCACACACTCGTCTTGTGTGTATCTAAAGTTAACCTGGTTAACCCCTGCCTAGGTGTAAATCTGCTGTTGAAGCAGATGTTTGCAGCAGAGATGCTGGGTAGCCCTTCTTAACGTCACTGCCTATCAATATCCCTCACCCACAGATCCACGCATACAATAAAATAGCAAGTGCCAAGTTAAACTACATGGAAAACATACAAATGTCAGCTATGGTAAAACATTCACCGATGGAAAATGTTAGGGATGGGCATAATAATTATTAAAAAGTGTGTTGATTGTGTGGAATTAATTATTAACTGTGTCTTGAAGCAAATGAGGCATAATTTAGTGTTCTAATTGGCTGCAACCAGCAGAAGCATTGGTGATTAAGTCCCTAATCCACTACTTTGTTCAGTATAACACTGGCATTGAAACAGGAGTTCAGAAGAGTTGAGATTCTGCGATCCCATCAAAAATATTTAAAAAATTGCAAAAAAAGAAAAAAAAAAATGATTGTTAACTTTCCCATCAGTTAAAAAAAAAGGTCTTATGCCTATCCTTATCAAATGTGTTTTAATCTTTGTACAACCCACAAAAAAAATAATGATCGAAAGAGTAACATTAACATGATACTAAATTTGATCACTGCCTGACTGAGGACCAGTTCAGGGTATAGCCCGCCTTTCGCACAAAGTCAGCTGGGATAGGCTCCAGCACCCCGAGACCCTGAACAGGATAAGGGTTGCTAAGAATGGATGGATAAATTCGATCATGTAATGAAGGCGACTAAGGATGAGCATTTTAACATATTTCTTTGATCAGCTTAGGGGAAAAAAAATAGATTTTTGTCAAATGGTTTAATGGAATGCTAGCATCTCGCTGAATGTTCTGAACCTCCGTTCCGATGCTAGTGCCGTAAACAATAGTGCTGCGGAAGAGATATAGCTCAACCTCCCATAGCTAATGTCATGTTGAGACATTCTTTCAGCTTGCAGACGCTGTGGGCGTGTCGCTGAATGCTCTGAAAACCCCGCCTCCCCACCACTTTCACATCAGTCAAATGCGTGCCTTCTCTCACAGGAGGGCAGAGAAGAATTCCAAGCGAGCCACATTGCACTGGCTCTCACGGGCTGCAGAGAGGCAGCCTCCGGCATAATGACCATAAGCCGCGCCGCCAGAAAAATTCTGAAATTCAGCGGGATAACGCGCTTCTGTGGCCCCCGAAGGCTGCGCCATAAGCGGCCAGAGCCGCGCATCGGTACCCCTGGATCAATTGTCTGCCCTCTTCATGCTTGCCCGCAACATGCGGTTGGTACCTGTGCGGCTGACAACTGTAATGCTGTTGTGCCTGACCTTTGCCGGCTTCTCTAACTGCTATCAGGCTGGCAATGGGCCGAGGAGTGAGTGGCAAATCTTGTCCTGTTCGCCGCTGCCACACAACGTGGGACCAGATGGCAAGACATGTATCCCAAAATATGCAATAAGAACAGTTGGTGTATATTTAATAGGGGAGGGCCTCATGATAGAACGTATACGCCCCAGCCTGTTGAGTTTTTAGCCCCGCCCAAAAAAAGAGATGAAGAAAAAATCTTAAACTATATCTCAACAAGTAAGTCATATATTCTTCTTCGACTTTACGTTTTCAGCACTTACCTTCAAACATATTTAATCTGTTTAGAAACACAGCAGGCGGCACGGTGAACGACTGGTTAGAGCGTCTGCCTCACAGTTCTGAGGACCGTGGTTCAATCCCCGGCCCCGCCTGTGTGGAGTTTGCATGTTCCCCCCTGTGCCTGCGTGGGTTTTCTCCGGGCACTCCGGTTTCCTCCCACATCTCAAAAACACGCATGGTAGGTTCATTGAAGACTCTAAATTGCCCGTAGGTGTGAATGTGAGTGTGAATGGTTGTTTGTTTATATGTGCCCTGCGATTGGCTGGCAACCAGTTCAGGTTGTACTCCGCCTGCTGCCCGAAGATAGCTGGGATAGGCTCCAGCACTCCCGCGATCCTTTTGAGGATAAGCGGCTCAGAAAATGGATGGATGGAAACACAACAGGACAATGAGTTTAGCTCAACTTGAAATCAAACAAAAACACAGTTTTTATGTGGTTGCTGGCTTCCCCAAAATTAGACTTCTGTGCTGTAACTCAGTAATACAGTATGCTTGTTTGCCTCTTCCACTAACAATTTTAACTCCTCACTTCAAATTTCATTTTGCGCTTGTGGTGCTCTCCCAAATAGTGAAAACCATGAGAGCTACCTAGGTGCAAAATCTTTCTTTAAATACAGTGCTCTGCCACACTTTTATACTTGCTGCCAACATCGCACGCAATTGGTTAGAGTGAGCGAATACGCAATTGCTGTTCGGGATATCAGTAAATCGGGCCCATTGTGTAGTATGGTATGGTGCGATATGAAATGCAATACATTATAGAGTTTTCAGACATGACTGAATCCATCAGATGTGGAGGGACAGACTGACAGATTAAGTGTGACTCAGAGTGCACATAAGAAAGCATCAAAAGACACAATGAGAAAGAGGGAGGTGGGGGGGGGGGCATGTTTGAGTGTGTTTGAGCTTCTGCGAGTTATAAGTGTGTGTCTTCCGAGGCCCCCGTTGATCATCTTGACACATGTCTGAGCATTTCTGTCACTTTAATGTCACTGTGGAAATTCTGCAGATTAGTTGAACATCCGTCATGGTGCGGGGCCGATTCTAGTCAACAGAACACATGCAATATTAAACGCTAATATTCCCCACAGCCTTTTATTACAGCGGTAGAAGAAAGGTCTTGAATATTCACAGTGAGGGATGATGCAGAGGCTTTGGGAGAAACGTGTGCAGGGACAGACGCACGTGCGCACACACACATGCATACAGACATTGAGGTATTGAATGTTTTGAGAATCAATTAATTAATAATCAGTAAAAAATAAAATAAAAATAGCATTAAAGATATTTTTATGATTACAGTTTATTAACCAATTACTGTTGTTTATTTGGTTTGGCTAATTATTAAACCAAGCCACACAAACAACAACTAAGCAGTATCACATGAGAGGAAGTGATGATGTACTCACCAAACATTTTGAAACTGAGAGTTCCTTCTTACTGATTAATGCCAAGGTCAATTAATTGGATATGCATTTCTGAGGCTTCTTCAGGTTCAAAGGGGTAACAACACGTTTGCAGAGTCCCTGTGTATGCTGCCGGGTTTGGTCACATGACATACGCAACTATTGAGGGGAAATTAACGTCACACCTACCCCCTCATATGACCAAACCCAGAAACACACACGGAGTCTCCAAACCTGTTGTTGTATGTTGCAGTTGCTGACAAGATAGTTTGAAGAACATTTTAGCAAGTTCAGGTTCGTACCATCATGTCAGCAACCCGCAGCATACAGTTTTCTGGGTTTGTCACAAGACGTATGCAAGCATCACCAGGGTAGTTCTGATCTTATTTCAGTCACCAGCAAAGGGTGTGTAGCGTATGCGGGTTAAATAAAAATGTAATTAATTTAGGAGAAAAGAATGAGCTGCGCTACTTCCGGTATAGTGTAATTTTAAATTACAGTGTTATAAATCAAGCTATTTTAGCTATTAAGAGGGGCACCACTTCGCTTTTTATGTGGATACAATTTAGGAGAAGCGACGAGAAACCTTTTTATCGGTCTCGTAATCTGAAGGTTGCTACACTTTAGGAAGCTTTGATAAGAGTTCTAGACGTCCAGAGGTTTCTTTCCTTGAACCCAAACACACACTGACTTGTGAGATTGGTAGAACTAGCGTGTAGTGAATGCATATAGTTGTGGATTCCTGTTCTCGTTAATTTAAACCCAAATATGCACTAATCTGTACTTTTAGTAGACCGCAATGTTGGACTTACGTGTCTTGAACACGTTTGAGGCAGGCAGGTCAAGCTTCCGAGTGTTCGGCCGGCCCGGTCCGCACCGGGAACACATGGATTTGGCGGAAAGGAAGAAGAATAGGGGAAAAAAAAAAAAAAAAAAAGAGCCAAAATAAGTTCCTAGGCTCGCAAGATGTTCGGAATGGGCGCGTTGTGCCCGCTTCCGTTCCCTCGGGGTGAACTCAGGCCCCCAAACAGGGTAGCTCGGAGCGCTTGCAGGATGCTCTGCAGCCGGGGATGGTCCGATGTGTCCTCGTCACCTCGTGGTGAGGTGGGCATCCTGCTTGGGCCAGTCGTCGGCAAGTTGATCGGGTGAGACAAAAAGCTGCCCTTTTTATGGCCGAAGCGGCCAGAAGGGGGTGGTTTATCGCCTCCTGCCTTCCTTTCCCACCACCTTCGGGGCCAAAGGGGGAGCTGGACCGCCTCTGAGTGTTACATTCCCATTTTCGGATTATTTCGTGGTTTAAATCCAGTGGAATAAAGTATTAATTATTGGATTTAAGATAACGAGACCATTTTCCTGCTTTGCATTGTCCCACGCCAATCCTCTTTAATACCTGTAACGAATGTTTCAAATGTTGTGATTGTTGAGACCACTACTATTTTCAATGTGGCATTTGTGTGGTGTGGAGTGAAACATTTCATCCGGTTCAGTTGTCAACAAATTCGACATCAGGCATTCAAGTTTGCAGAAATACAGTCACTAGTGGCGTTCATGTAAAGTTCTTAAAATATTAACTCCCAGCCAAGTCCGGTACAGACTGCGTTTCATTAACCCGCGTCTATAGTGCCGTTCCATCGCCTGTGGGTGTCGCTGTTGTTCTGTCCAAACTCCCAGCTTGACTGGCCAACTGGCGTTGTACCCAGCAGGGTGGAGACGCTTTGTTGGTGAAATCCTCAGGGCTGGCTGGTGTTGGTGGTTAATTAATTCAGTGTTCTAGTGAAAACTCGGTATCAAGCAGGTATCTTTGGTCTCCGCTTTGAAGCTCCGGGTGCTTGGTAATTCACTTAGCGTCGGCATACCAAAGCAAATGTCTGGTCTTGTTTCTGATGAGTATGGCTGCTGATTCACTTAGCGTCTGTATGTGAAGTTATGTCTTGCCACTCCGTGGTTGTCTATCTCGGTGGGAAGAGAGAGTCTCGCCGGAGACTGGGGTGCCATCTTTTTATGGTGTGTCCGCAACAGGTGATATTGCCTAAAATGCTCTAAGTTTGCTGGAAGTTGGGGAATTACTGTTTAATTCTTATTCCACAAACGCAATATTAACCAGAACACCATGTTTTTATTTGTTTGATTTGCGGTGGCACATAAAATGTATTCTTGCAAAAAACACGAGTTTCCTTCTTCTTTAATCTTGTTTAAATAATGTGATTTAGTATTTTCTACCATTAAAAAAAGATACAGCACGTAAAGAAAAATGTCAGCAAACATTAAGAATGTTACCAATAATTGAACAACTTTTCTTGATTATGACTCAAGCAAATTCATTGGAGTACCTGTCCACACCTGGGACAGCAGACAGATGGATTCAAATTAATAAAATTCGTACAAAACAGGCAATGAGAATTGAGGACTGCAATTGAGGACTGCTAAAGAAAAAGTGCAGTTAAATGGAGCAAAAGACAAACAGAGAAAGACATCTGATTAGAGATGCATGCTGAGGGAATGTCATTGTTCTAGTCGAGTTAAGACATTATTTCAACTGAGACCCAGGAGAGACAGCATGAGACAGAGGAGTCGACAAAGGAAGAGGATGGAGACGGCTGGGTGCAGCAGAGATAACAAGGGTGGAAAAGAGAAACAGAAGCAGTGATTTTGCATGCGTATTAGTCAGGATGACAAAAGGTAATTGACAATGTCTTATTACGTGCGTGCCTTATGTGACAAATACATTTTTGTCTACAGTCACATATGACAATGTTTGAAAAAAGCAAGCAGGAAGATTTGATGTTCAGTTGGCAACTAAAGCAATGCTTGTTGAGCGCTCTACGCTAGCTGGCTAAAATATACAAACACAAGTGCATGAATGATAGATTACGTTGTAAATAATTCAGGCTGGCATTGTTCAGGTGAGGCGGTGCCAGTGTAGAGAACCTTTCACTGCTGACCAAACTACAAGGTGCGTCAGAAATGTTCCAGGACTGCTGTCACAAAAGATATTACAAACCCAAATTACAAACTATAAGTTTTACCCTTCAATGTAACCGCCCTGGAGTATACAGTGACCTCAGCTCTCTGCAGCCATTCAATATGCTTTAAAATATATATCGTCTGTGTCAGGTCATCAAGCAATGAGCAGATAAAGTGATGATGAGACCGATGAGACCAGACCTATTACAGAGAGTCTGTGTGTGCATGCATTCTAAAATAAATGCTATCTACATACGTTAAGTCCATGGTAAACTGCCTAATTAGGACCATAGGAGAGTCTCCCCTGGTGGTTTACACTGTGCTCTGTGGGGGGCCTGTCTACATACTGTATGTGTAGATGATGTTAGGACTGATGCACAGATAAAGATTTTTCCACTCTTAAAATATTTTTTATCTGACAGACACAGACCCAACACATAAAAAACAATTGTTTTATTTATTTTTATTTTTTATTTGTTTTTTTTTTTTTAAATCGGGCATTCAACAGTTTTGGTCATCGTGTGTGCTGTGCTCTGAGAATCTCAACACAGGCTAATTGGGAACAGGTGGGTGCCATGATTGGGTATAAAAGGAGCTTCCCTGAATTGCTCAGTCCTTCACAAGCAAAGATGGGGCAAGGTTCACCTCTTTGTGAGAAAATAGTCCAACAGTTTAAGGACAATGTTCCTCAAC